>NW_008651316.1:0-11947 GCF_000695815.1 Acanthisitta chloris
TGGATGCATTTTAGATCCTTTCCCAAGCAATCTTCCCGTGATAAACACAAGCGCGCACGAGATACTCAGAGTATAAAAGCAGTAACTTGGCGGCAACTTAGCGGCAGCGCTAAATCACGGGGAGAGCAGGAGATGTCCCCCGTAGGCAGCTCAGACATGGGCAAGCCTGGAGGTCACTGCCTGGCCCCCAGGTTACAGTCGGGTTGCTTTGTGTTATGGAAAAGTTGCTCTATGCTATGGAAATTCAGATCAAATCCAGCTTCTGGCACATTGTCCTGCAAAGATCATGAGTGTTCAGATAGGACTAGATTCTCCCAATGTAAAAAGGAAAGCAATACAGGCTTGAGAACAAGATTTTAGTGATCTATTACAGGGACAAGTATAAATCCCTTTCATCCTTTCTGTCAGATGTTGACATGAGTGGAATAATAAGCTCACCTTTGCTACATGTGCACTGCAAGCCAAAAGGTGAGAATTGATTTACAAGCCATATGGATCAGCTCATCAAACACTAGGAGGCTACCTAGCAGCAGCATGGGATTTCTGCACCCCTTCCCCACTGTGCAATTTGGTTTTGCATTTCCTAGTTCAGCAACCACATCTCTATATGTGTCAGTCCACCACGTAACAATCCACCAAGTCAGAGATGGGGAAAGTGGCATCTCCAGAGCAATACATCCTACCATGTCTTCCCTGACCATAGGAGTGTCAGAGAGTTTCACCTACAACTGGGAATGCAAACCCTCGTCTACCTCAAGAGGAGGAAGGGTGAAGTTAGAGCTAATAAGAAGCTATCAGTATGATAACATTGAATCTAAATTAGCCCCCCAAAATTTTGATTCTGGTATGTGAATAACTAATTTTTTGACTGTGATTTTCAAACTGTAACTACCAGTCCAACTGGGTTTATTGCAAAAATATAGGCTAAAATGCAGTAAGACCACCACTCAGCAACTCATGGTAAAAAAAAACCTCATTAAAACAGGTAGCAAGATTTCAGAAGTACTGAATACTTGTTTTTTTTTATTAATAGTTCTAAGGTAAACAGCAAGTTGAATTGTTTTCCTCACATCCATTCCTTAAACAATCAGTTGCTTTCCCTTAAATGTTGCTCACAGGACGGTGCCTCATCTAGCACAAACTCAGGCTTTTCGTTTCCAGTGTTGTGATGCCACACCAGGGCACCAGTTCTCCTGCATGCTGGGAAGGAAAGGGGAGCTGGGGGAAGGCTCTCACAAGAGCTTCACGTCCAGCAATCTGCTCCCACTGAGAGCAAACATGGGCAAAGATTTTGAGTAAGTCACAGACTGCCTTCATCTTCACACCAACAAAGACCATAGTCTGGAGGTATTACCTTCTGAAGGCTTATAAAATGTAAGTCAGTATGCTACCCAGCATAAAGGCAAACCAGGCTTCTAATACTGGTGTGCAATTGCTGCATTAACAGTTGCCCTCCCCAGTGAGAGGGCAAACAGATTAATGGAGAGATGCCTTCGTCTCATACACCACAAACATTGTTCAGTTCCCCAGAGGTGCCACTGTGAGACACCACTGTAGCATTTCCATACTCTATTCCTCTTTGTTGAGGCTTGCTGAGGTTGGCACTGGGTTCACTGCGGAGGAGGGTTAGCTCATGCTTTACTCAAAACATCCCTTTCAGGCCACACTCAGGCTTGAGGAATGGGGTCTCCATGGGCTTGTGTTCCATTCACTTCCTGAAATGTTTCTTCCAACCAGGGGAGCTGGAATCCATGTTTCTGTATTTGTGCATATCCCAAATCCAGATGTCTTTTAAGGCAAATATTTGCTAGAAAACACTTGGAATAATTGATTTAGCTATCTTTTACTTTCTGACTAAATTTCTCAGTATTAACAATGTGTATTGAGCAAATGTTTTGTGACTTTATTATGTTCACCTTGCAGAAGAGCTATGCAGAGCTTACTTGCAGCAAGTAATGCTCCCTTCTGAAGGATCCTCAGCCTTTGCAAAGTTTTCTTACAACACAAAAAGAGATCAAATGTAATTTTGTCTCATATTTTATATAACCTTTTATTTTTCTAAGAATATCAACTATAAATTGCTATTCCTCACCCATTTCAGAGGATTTCCTACAGAACTTTTACTGACTTCATCCTTAATATATTTTATTAGCCTATGACATAAGATTGGCCTTTTTCCTGTTCTCAGAAACCACAACCTGCTGTGTTTTTTTTCTGAGCATATTCAATGAATGACTTTCTAAATACTTTTGCTTTCTGTAATTCAACATCCAAAACAGACAAGACTTATCTATCCCCTAAAAACCAAACTTCTATTTTCTGAAAAGCACATGAGAATTCTTACTATGAAAGCTGACAGATTTTAGTTAAATTCCCACTTCCAACAGTAGCAGCACATTTATTTTCCTCAAATACTTTTGCCATCATGGTACACTTGCTTAGGTATTTGTAGAAAACCACAAGCAGACAGAGAGAAAATATCTCAGAATTGAAGCAAATCCTCACAAACTCTTACAGTATACTAACTGCATAAAATCCAATCAAACCTGTTCAGCCTCACAAAAAGGGTAAAGATTGCTAAAAACACACTCGGAGTATTTAACAGATTTGAAAAAGAAGTCATCAAAATTTTCTCCAATAACACAGACATCCCTTAAATGCTCTCAACTGAACGGTTCCTTGTTATTGAAAGGTGTCTTCCACATCAACCATTCTGCTCCACAATCAGGGACCTTTTCTCTTGTTAGGTTTAAAAAAATACATAGTAACCTTTGCTAATACAGCCATGTAGAGCACTTGCCTGCAGAGAAGTTCTGCTGTCCTGTCCCCACCTGAACTTTCAAATCTCCGAAGTCATATGTGAAGAAAGGATTTGACCTGTTGTACATCCCTCCATGAGCACCACATACTCTGTGGTTCGTATGACTGCAAAACCAAGCGCTCCAGTGTTGGCTGCTCTCGGTGCCATCCTCTCTGTGGTAGTGTTATTTTGATTTTAGGAGCACAGTAACAACCAAATTCAGGTGTTCACTGTAACAGGCTGCATAAAGACAATATTACCAGCAGAAATGGGAAGCAAGAGGTTGAATGACTTGTATAAAGCTGCACAACAGCTTACACTGTGGAGCAGAAAGTTGGGGAAAACAGAGGTGCTAACCAGCACAGTATTCAAACTGCAAAACAGCATTTTGCACTTCACCAGGTATCACATGAACTGGCTAAAAGCAGATCTCCTGGGGGCCAGACTGAACTTCTATGTGCTCACTACTGAAGTTTGCCTACTTGTTTTTTTAAGCACTTTTTGATTCTTGATAGGTTTTAATGGACCACATCGTGCCTTCCTTTGTCCTTGTTAGGAACGTTAGCTCACTACACAAGCAAAGCTGAGAAACCACTGGATTTAGTTTCTGTTGGTCTTTTTCCTTTTTTTTCGAAGTCTGTTTTCAAGGTAACTTCCTCAGTAAAATACAAACTTTCCTCTTTACTGATCCTTTAGTACGAGAGGAAACATAACCTGGTTTAGACAAACAGTTAATCTTCTAAGCAAGGAGGTGGGTTTAAAATTGTGCACAAAATGAATTTATAAGGAAAATAAGATCCAGTAGTAAACATAAAGATGTATCCTTGTACTCCTGCTTGCTTTTTATGGCTTACCCCCAATGGGGAAGCTGCTATAAAATGTCCTAAGTGATAAATTAAAATGCCACAGCTATGGCACTGTAACTCCACATGGATGCTTTTGCTGCTTAGTAACCAGCCTGCATGAATTTGGTAAGACACAGATGATGCCAGGTGTCCCTTCCTTGGGGTACACCACAGGACAATACAGGCAAGAAGGTCAGGGCAGTGAGCAGTGTCCTTTAAACAAAGCAACAACGAAGGCGGTCAGACAAGTAAGGTCAACCCGTATCTGCTGACCTCCATGACTACGCCTGCTTAGCTCTCAGTCGCTGCTATGGCACTGTGGTTGGAGGTGAGTACCTCACAGCCCTTGCAGACATCCTTACCTTCCTGGTGCTTGGTGGCAGATTGCTGCTGAAGACCACCCTGCAAGTATCTTGAGATGCTGCAGATGAGATAGATTAGGTTGCTAAAGTTGGAGGCAAGCTAACCTGGGGGAATTTGTCTCCAGCAGCCCCATCAGCATCCTTGTGACACTTCTGCCAGCAGAGTGTGGGGACAGCTGCATGCTGGGAGGAGTGGGAAGTGGTTCAACATCTTTAAGACAGGGCTGTGGAGTCAGGTGATCTGTGCTCACAGTCTTGTTTATACAATTTCATTAAAGAAATGCAGCTACAGATTGACATTTTAATTCTTCTATATGACATTTATCCAAGGCTTCAAAGCAAACATATTTCACAGAATCACAGAATAATCAGAGTTGGAAGGGACCCTTGAGGATCCTCTAGTCCAACTCCTGACCCTGCACAGAACACCCCCAAGTATCACACCATGTGCCTGAGTGTATTGTCCAAATGCTTCTTGAACTCTGTCAGGCTTGGCACTGTGACCACTTGCTGGGGAGCCTATTCCAGTGCCCAGGCACCCTCTGGGTGAAGAACTAATTTCTAATATCGAACCTAACCTTCCCCTGACACAACTTCAGACCATTCCCTCAGGTCCTGTCACCGGTTGCCAGAGAGAAGAGGTCAGCGCCTGCCCCTGCACTTCCTTGCATAAGGAAGTTGTATACAGTGATGAGGTCCCCCCTCAGTGTCCTCTTCTCCAGGCTGAACACATCAAGTGACCTCAGCCACTCCCTGTATGGCATCCCCTCAAGGTCTTTCACCATCTTTGTTGCCCTCCTTCGGACACTCTCCAGTAACTTAATATCTTTTGTATATTGTGGTGCCCAAAAATGCATACAATATTCAAGGTGAAGCTACACCAATGTGGAGTAGAGCAGGACAATCACCCTCCTTGACTGGCTAGCAATGTCTTGCCTGATGCACCCCAGGACAGGGTGGGTCTTCCTGATTGCCAGGGCACACTGCTGACTCATATTCAACTTTCCATTGACAAGGACCCGCAGGTCCCTTTCCAAGGTGCTACTTTCCAGCATCTCATTCCCCGGTCTGCATGGACAAGACAGGATTGCCCCATGCCAGGTGCATAATCCATCACTTACCCTTGTTAAACTTTGTATGGATGGTGATTGCCCAGCCCTCTAATTTGTCTAGGTCTCTCTGCAAGGCTTCTCTCCCTTCAAGGGAGTCAACAGCCCCTCCCAATTTTGTATCATCAGCAAATTTACTTAATAGTCCTTCAAGTCTTGCATCCAAGTCATTTATGAAGATATTGAAGAACACTGGGCCTAAGATGGAGCCCTGTGGAACCCACTAATGACTGGTGGCCAGCCTGGTGCGATCCCATCCGCCACAACCCTTTGTGCCTGACCTGTGAGCCAGTCATCCATTGCATAGTGTGTTTGTCCAGTTTTATGCTGGACATTTTGTCCAAAAGGATCTTGTAAGAGACAGTATCAAGAGCTTTACCAAAATCTAAAAAAGATTGCATCAGCTGGCTTCCCTATTTCCACTTACCTGGCAGTATATGCCACCTTTAAAGCAACAGAGGAATGATTAACTAGGAGTTTGCTTCAGTAAAGTCAGCTAGTTTTTCCAACCTGCCTCGATCGAACTTGTTCATTTTTATTTATGCTTCTCCAAGCATCTCTGGCTGCAGCCTGGCCAGGAACCGTAGCAGGACTGAAACAGTTTTTTAAGTTTTTTTATCATTATGATTTCCATGTTTAAGCTATGGGTGTTTGGGTGAGCTGGCAGTTTTTGGCCTCTCCAGGGTACAAGTACCATAGAGAGAAGAAGAAACTGGTCACAAGAAGTCTTCAGGTATGCTCTGGAGCACCCACATCACCAGCAGGAAGCAATATCAGGAGCATGCCAGCAGGACAGGACAGGCAGCACATCTGTGCTGTGCCAGAGGGGACATGAGGGCCAGGGAGGGAAGGACTAAGAGAGAGTGAAAAGAAAAAGAGAACTGCTTTCTGAAGGTCTTTATTTATAAATTGCCTTCAGGCCAGACATGGTCTTACTTCCTTTTCTTAGGTGAGATCCCTCATTCTGTTTCTCCTTAGGAGATCCAAAGGGGAAGACACTGATGATGATGAGCAGAGCAAGAAAACTAGAGAAAGTTCATCTGGAGTCACTCCTACAGCTCTGTTCAGCAGTTTGGGGTCATAAAGGCTATTTCCTCCTGGCTTCAAAAAAAGATCAGGGAAGGTGAATTAATCAAATAATCTCTGTCAGAAAATAAGTGCATGAATAGTCAGTGCCCTGACAATAACTGAGCTGAGAATGCTGCAGTGCTATTGATAGACATCTGAACCAAATACTGCTCTCTGTCACACCCAAACCACCCAATTGATTCTGTGAGAGCAAACATTGTCTTTCCATGCACTGGCACAAGGTCTCCTTCCCAGAGGCAAATATCCGATTGTCCTGTCCTGTCAGCCTGGGAACTGAAGGCAGACATGCATGGGGTAGGGGAGGGCATGCTGCAGCTGGCACTGTGGGGTCTTTTGGGGGTCCTTTCAGGCCCCAGCTGAAAGGTGCTGTTGATGTGCTCCTGGGCAGACCTGAGCCCTACTACCTACAAAGTCAGGTAGGGCCAAGGCTTTTGCTCCTCATGCCAGGAAGGATGGCTCCCTGCCTGCTAAAAGTGACAGCTCTTACCTTTTGTGTGCTCTCCCTCTCAGTTTTTCTTTCATGGACCAATGTGGCTCCTACCTCCTGAGCCACAGCAGATAGAATACTCTGTCTTGCATAATTCTGCCTCCACCCTCATGAAAAAAAGGGGAAGCAGGACAAGAATATGACCTTTATGGCTTATCCACACTTGGAAGCGTACTACAACAGATCATCAGAGACACTGGTTACAACTGACACTGTAGCTGCTTCAGCAGCAACCCTGTACAGCATCTTTTGCAAAGGGCAGGTCTCATCTTACATGAGAAGGTCCTTGTCCTCCAGAGCAAGCTTCCACATCAGACCTTCCACCTGGACCACAGTTTTGGTCCTGCTTGGCTGCAAACACTAGCCAGGCTCTGAAGGTCAGAGGTGTGAAAAACTGCAATGCAGATGAGGCCCTGCTAGACACTAGATGTGTGTCTATAGTAGAGCTGAGCTCTTAACAGTCCCTCTTGCTGCCATGGCTGACCTGACTGCTGGGCGTCAAATCACAGCCCAGAAAACTTGCATTAACTGTCCTGATTTACAGGCAACTTTTTAACCCAGCATTTTGTGCCTGTGTCACCCCCAGCTGCTGCTCCTGCCTCACTGCCTGCTCTGTGCTGGCCTGTACATGTGTGCAGACACGTGGCTTGGGGGCTTCTCCCACTGAGAGAGAAACCATCAGAAGAGGCATGGATCCCCCTTCCACTACCTTTCTTTGCACCGGGTCCATTATTGAATTCGCACCAGCACTTGTGACAAAACAGCAAATGGGCACAGAGCAGAAGAGCTCCATGGGCAAAGCAGCATCCATTCAGGTAAACCACCAGCCCCACTCCTTTGCTCAAAGATGACACAAACCTGCATCAGCCTTTCTAATAGCATGAATGACATGGCTCACTCACCTGCTTAATCAGATGTAAGGATGCCAGGCTCCCATCCCTCCCTCCAGCCTAGGGGAGATGAGTAGATGGAGGATGCACACAAACAGGCTGTAAGGTAAAGCACATCAGTCAGCTATCAGCAGTGCTGCACTTCGGCATTCACAGGTGTTTTGGAGGATAGTTCAACTAATTGAACTATCAGAAAACCACTCCAAATGTTTGCCCTAAAAGAACATCCAAACTAATTTGTTTACTGTGGATGCTTTGTACTCTAAGTTGCTGCTCATTTAGATTAACATTCAGTGCCAATTTCCACCCCACCCCATTTCTGTCTGTATTAGACAGAGATGTCAGTATCTCGCCTCCAACAAAAAGAACATCAGTATTCCATGGCAGCAGGCAGGAGAGGCTCTGTGCAAATTCAGAGTTTTAACAGTTTATAATGGATGTGCACACTTGGGAACCCAGAAACTTTTACTTGGCCAGACTAGATGGTTCAGCCCAACCACATCCCTCCTTTGGTGCAGCTCTCTGGCAGATCCTCTTCTGGCCAGTGTACTCTCTGCATGGCCACACTGATGGTTGGATAGGATCACCTCTTGAACCACACAGACCCTCCCCACGGACTAGAGATGCATTTCTTAAAGTACATTTTCAGGCGACTCTTCTGTCTGGGCCTCAAGCAACTTCCCCTCCATGGGATAAATGGCCTCTTCCTCAGTTTGATTACAGCAATCCTAAAATTGGAACTGAGAAGCTAACAGGAAGAAAGAGTTAGGATCTTATTAAGATCAACTCTCTTCCTGTCATGTTGACTGAAATAGGCAGTTGACCTTGTTCTACTTATGACTACCACAGCACAAGCCACAGCTTGCTTTGTCACCAGCATGGTGATAAAGGTACAGCAGGTACAGCAGAGGCTCCCCAGCACCCTCCTCCTGTCTCACAAATCCTATTCATAGCACTGTGGTTAAGTGACCAGCAGTCACTCCCATGCAGTCAAAGTCAGGCAATAGGGAAAGTGGAATTCATGTTAATAGGGTCCAGATTTTCAACTCATTACTGAATGAGGAAAGTGCTCTGGGTCATGTGATGAACTTGTTTCCCTTCTTCACTTCCCCGAGACAGTGAGGAATAACTACACTCACCATCTTATTCTGATACAACAAACCAGTTAAACTACAGAGGGTGCTTCCCTTGCTAGTCCATTGTATCAAAGGCCAGTGAGTCCCACTTCAGTTCATGCAGTTTTCGCTGAAGAAATTTTCCCTTTGAAAGTGATGACAGGCTCCACAGAGCCTCCTTCCCACCAGAACACCAATCCTCACTTCCTTCTGCTCTTGCAGCTCCCAGCTGAGTCCCACAATATGCTGGGATCCCCCTTAATTTTGGCCCATCAGCTGTGACGCTGGGGGCTGCCAAGACTTGCCGGAGTGGGTACAGGAGGCCAAACCCCTGCTAATCGCTGCAGGTGAGGCGAGGCTCGCACATTGCTGGTGCCAAATTCTTTCCTCACGAGGTCACCACCAACTTTTGTTAGCATGATGCTCTGGCCTTGCTGAGCCTCTAAAAATGATGTTGTTCCAAGGGGAACAGCATGTTGTCTCACGATGTTTCAGGTCTTCCTTTGCAAGGTGAATATGGTGAATATATACTAAAGCCACCAGGAGATGAGGGAAGGACATTGAAGGTTAAAGAGGGTAGGAGAAAACTACAGATCAATTTGGAGTTTACCAGATGAGCCTGTTTCTGTGGTTCATGCTTCCAACCAAACTTTATGCAGGCAGACTACACTCTTAACACATAAATCAGTGACAGTGCAGTGGGATGGTATAATCAGCTAATCAATATAATCAATGCTTGCAATAGATAAACATTTTAGGGAAAATCCTGCTCAGTTGACTCATGGAACTGAGGGACTTTCTAGACACTTCTGCCATTCTTGGTAGAAGGTAAACAACATGATGTAATCAAGGGAGAAGAGGAAGCTGGCTCCCTTACACCTACTTGTGAAAGCAGAGAAAGCAGTACTTGGCCATAAATATAGATCTTGTGCAACATGCTTATTCTCACTTAGCAGGTAGATTACCCACACTTTGATTAGGCTGGCTGCTCCTAAAAGGAAATCACAGTATAGCAAGATACTAAGAATAAAACTAAGTTTATTTAGGGTTAATATTAATGTCTCAGGCATTTCTTATGACTTCTGTTTTCCCCTGTTTATGATCCTGCAGCTGAGGGATTGTGAAACCACAGTGCAGTGACTCACACAAGAGATGTCAGCAGTAGAGATTACACACCACGGGTTTGCTTTCCCACTCTCTAAGGATTATCACCACACCTACCATCTACTTAGATACTTCCTTGAGAGTTAATGTGTTGGTTGGACCAATAATCAGTTTTCCCCCTGCTATTTGCTGAAAGCAATTTGGCATGCAGCCACCACCTGACCAGTCTTTTTTCTTATTCTGGGCCAATTCCTGTAGCTCTCCTGACCTCTAATGAGCTCATTTGGTCCTTGTAAGTATCCCATTCTTACTAGGCAGTCACAAGGCTATTCCTGAGTTATAAAATCCCTGCCAGCAAGCAGTGGCCCTGGCTCCAGTACTCAGGAGCACTTTGCCCTGCAGCAGGTGCAATGTACTGGAAAGACATCTCTTAGTGAACTGTTCATGCCACAGCTTTGGATAATACAGCTCTGCTTTACCCATGGGAATCTCTCAAAGAGCACTGCTGCAACTTCACTTCAGTGTCTGCTTCTGGGGTTGGTCAGCTCAGCCCTTGTTTCTATGTTTAGCAGCAAACTGCAGATATTGAGAGCTGGACAGGCAAGCTTTAATCACAGACCCCTTCACTGTCTCAAAGCAGCACCTGAACCAGTGCACATGGTATTCAGGGAGGTATGGGACAGGCTGCCACTACCACAAGGATCATTAACCTGCAATACTAGATTGCTTCAAGACTTCACCATGGTGGCCTTTTGCAGGTGATCTCTAATTCATGGCTCATCCTTTGAGCTCTGGCTGGAAAGAGTCACTGCAGACAAAAACAGTGGTAGTGCCAGGCCTCCACAGCTGAGGCCATGATGCCCACACTGCCCACAGGACAATAACCACACCAACCCACACGCTGGCCTCCTTCCTAATAACCATTGAAGGACAGTTTAGCATGAAATCATAGTAATGAATCTTGTACATACTCAGAGCATTGACAGCACATTGACCTGTCCTCTGTGCCACCTGCATGAGACAAGGAAAGGAGGACCTAGCACCCTGCAAGCCAGTCAGAGGGTGCTGCACTCCAGAAGTGGCCCTGTAGGCTCCATAGTGACCATCTGACATATAACATCCTGTCCCAAGGTGGGTCATTGGTAGCTTAGAGATCCCAGGTGACTTAAAACCAGACTGTTTAGGACATATAAGGGTGAGAAGAAGACCCAGAAACAAGAATCCAGGGAAGAAGTCTCAGTCCCATAATCAAACTAGTATGAGCATGCCAGGACATCCATCAGAACTTCAGTTCTATGTGAATCCTGCATCAGCAGCAACACACTAAGACGGGCTGGTGGCATAAACAATGCCTGGGTGCTTTTCACCATTCTATTAAAATTCTGCTCTTCTTCCTAAAGCCCTGATCAATTTTGCTTTTATAAACACGCTCAAAGAACACTGCTTCTTCTCCTTCTTCTGCAAAATAAGGCCATTATTTACAGAGATATAATAACGGTACAGAAAACTTGTAGGACTTTGTATGTTGTTTATGACATGGTGACTCAGCCTTAAAATGCTGCAAAAGCCAGTGTATGTAGCTGTAACCCAGAAGAAGTGAAAGGCTTTGATAGAAAAGGCAAGTAAAGCATTCACCTGTACACCAGGACAGAGCGCTGTGCAAGTATTTCTGAGCTGTGCTAATCATTTGTGCTGCATCAGACAAATCAAGCAGATTTTCTCAAAAATGAAAACGATTTTTCCTAGCTGAGGAAATACATTTACTATTAGTCTGATTAAAGCAGTTTTCATATAGGACTAATTCCATCTGGCTGGCAAGAAAGTAAACAACAGCTTTTTTTCCCCTGTCAGATGCAGCAGTACTATTTACACTGTCTTTCCAGGCATCATGTGGTTCTGCTCTGAATCCTGGCAAGGGATTTTCATTCAGGATTTTAGGCCTTGTCCTTTCTAGGCAGCCATGCCATCCAGATGAGGCATCCAAACCACCCAGATGAAGCATCCGACTGTTGCTGCCTAAATTAGACATTTCCCCCAGATCACTACAGTGCTCTGAGTCATGCCCCTGTCCAATGCTTATCCCTGGAGATCTAAGAGGAGATGCCTAAGTCAACAGTGTGAGTAATCACTCACAGTTTTAATCGAA
>NW_008651316.1:11970-16822 GCF_000695815.1 Acanthisitta chloris
AAGTGATTCTTTCTCGGTAAGCGTAAATTAAATCAGGGCCACACAGATCTTGTGGAAGCTGTGAGTAGATTACCATCTTCAGGTGTGACAACAGACCACCCAGGTCTGAGCTTATGGCCATTATGAGATAAACATTCAGTGAGGGGCAGTTACCATGCCCACCTTCATCCTTGGAGAGAATTATCTCTCTCACCATCTCCCTGATCCATTTTGGATCTTTCCCTTCCCAAAGAGGGGATTACACCCTTTCATCCGGTGTAAGATCTCATAGAATAGTTTGGTTTGGAAGTGACCTCAAACATCAGCTAGTTCCAACCTCACTGCCATGGGCAAGGACACTTTCCACTAGACCAGGTTGCTCAAAGCCCCATCCAACCTAGCTTTGAACACTGCCAGGGTTGGGGCATCCACAGCTTCTCTGGGCAACCTGTGCCAGTGTCTCACCACCCTCACAATAAAGAATTTCTTCCTAACATCTAACATAAACCTACTCTCATTCAGTTTGAAGCCATTCCTACTTATTTTATCACTACAGTTCCTAATGAAGAGACCCTGTCTCCCGCTTCCCTGTAGTGCCCCTTCAGATGCTGGAAGGCTTCTCTGAGGTCCCCACACAGCCTTCTCCAGGCTGAACAGCCCCAACTGTCTCAGCCTGAACAACCCAGTACCCCTCCACATCCCATTCCCATTCTGCTTCACTGCTTGCCCAGGGAAAATCCACCCCCTATGCAGTGATTAGGCACACATGGTGTTTCAGAAACACCACAGAAGAAAAAAGGAAGAACAATTTTTTTTCCGAGAGATATTTCCAGAGGCATTGTAGTAGACACATACATTGACAACAGCAGCTACCAGATCCCTGCATGTCTGTATAGGTACAACACATGTTCAGGGAGATTTATCTTCTCTATTTCTTTACTTCCTACAATGTAGAATAACCTCTTCAGAAATAAGCACTCCAAAGTGACTTTTCCCCTTATATACTGAAGATGTACTTCCCTGCTCACACAGGCAGCCTTACATTACAATTCACCAACTGTTAGCAGTAGCAGCACTGCTCAGGGGCTTTTGGAGAACAGAAAGGGATGGGAACTGGAGTTATCCTTTTAAGGGCACAGATCATCACCTAAATAGGTTCCAAAAATAAAAATGTAAAGGTTTGCAACAGGGTTTGCATTATCTTTAAATAAAAATATTCTTTCTGGCATCATGGCCAAACAGGGGCCAGCAAATGTCATGATTCAGCTCAGCTGTGTCCAGAAACACCAGTAGGCACAGCTGAGTATACCAGTGTGTGCTTGTGTGCTGTTCTCATTGACATACATGATGAAGCTCTGGGGTGTGTTATACACTCAGCCATATGGCAGCCTGCATGTTTTGAGGACAGAGAATAAGCCCTGAGTCCACACCTGGTAATTTCCCTTGTAGCTCTGTGCCCTGTACCTGGAACTGCCTGTGTAAGTCTGTGCTAGTCTGTGTCCACAGCTAACAGAGGGGGACAAATCCATTTACTATAAATTTTGTCAAGAATGAGAAACCTACACTATAAAAACCATACCTTATGTGTGTTCAGTTTTAGAGATGAGCAACTCAGTGTCAGGTTTTAGCTCTGAACTAATTTTAATGGTTGAACCGTAAGAACTCAAACAACAGCGTAACGGAAATTGTCACAGGCCCTTATCTGCAGCAGCTCTGCCAGCTGCTCCTCACTTCTCGCATTTTAATTTTTTTTCTCAAAAGAGTCTTTGCCTGTCACCTAGTTATACAGGACAGTTATGCAGGACAGGCAGAACAGGGATTGAGAAATGTGCAGCCAAATTGTTTCAGATCCATGGAGGCTCTGATAATGAATCACCAAAGCTTTCCCTGCCAAGGAACACATTTCTAGTCCCAAGCTCAGCCTGAGCACTGCTTCTCCTTTGCCCTCATCTTCCCACTGCTCTCTCGTCAGGGCATCAGGGCATCAAGACCAGATGAGAAGAGGGGTCCTGCAGTTCCCAGGAAACCCAGCTTTTTGTCTTGTCTACTGGCTGGCCCCCTCCCAACTCCTCAGGAGGGCCTGGGATAGCACAGGGCACCCATGCCAGAGGTAAACTGCTCCTGATGAAGACAATAGTGATGTTCCCACCTATACATTTAACAAAATCAGCACCCCTCTGTGTACTACTCACTGTAGTAGTCTGACCATGCTGCTCATGATTAGCACTAATCATAAATGCCAGGGGAGTGAGCAATGTCCTCTGTGTTAAACAGAGAGCAAACACAAACAATGAGTGCTCAATACACAAATAAGGAATTGCTTCCTCGGGCAAAGGATGTATGTAACTGCAAATACAAGTCATCTCTCATCCACAGTGCTTCTTAGAGGACTGCATTGTATTAGAGAATTACACATCCTTTCAAAATAGATGAAATAAAAGCTTAGAGCACAGTGATCTTAGAGATATTTGATTCATGACTAACGTTTTTTTCTGGCAAACTGTGTAAATAAAACTTCAACTTGGGCTCAGGAGAGTGATGGGGGCTTCCAAGCATTCTGTCATTCTGGCTGGCTCAATATCCTGCAGCCTGGCCTGTTGGGGAACAGCAGGAACCTGAAGCCACTGCTCAGAGGATTGGGGCATGTATTTTCCACTAAGATATTCCAAAGAAATACAGGTATCAGGAAGAGCTCAGAAATTTTAGTTTAAACTGCAAACTTTGGTGTGAGGATCTCAGTGCAGATTTGGGTAGGGAGCAGGGAGAGGAAGGGAAAAGGAGGCTGTTTTAACATGTTTGCTTGTTCAGCCCATTATAAAGAAAAGGTTTTGCAAAACTCAGACCTAGCTCAGTGTAGGATTTGGGAACATGCATGCGTAAGCAGCTGGGAGGCTTTGTTTTGATTTTTTCCCTTGATATTGCTGTCTTCATTGCTACATTTGCTGAGGTCAGTATATAAAATGGACCCTGCAAGCAAAAAGGTGATAAATGCAATATTTTTCCTTGACAATGTCATGCCTTCAGACTTTTCAGCCATAAAACTTAGTGAGGTCTGAACAACTATGCATATGAAATAGTTCCAGTTTACATTGTGTGCATAGGCATATTTACACACACACATGTGAAGTACTTTTGGGTAATTCCCTCCACACTACACAAATAAATAGGGATTGCAGGCAAGCCCCTTGACCCACCTACTCTGTCACTGAGCCTCTGTGAGCAAAGAGATTGAATGAACCCCTCAGTGGACAACCAAGGAACAGCTTCAATATTCAAATTAGATATTTGCCTTGGCAAATGATCCTGAAGGCGAGACTCCACTGTGCTTTTGATTCCTTCTAACAGAGCTGTTAGGAGAAGTCTTGTTAGCCTTCTGAGTGTTTTGCTCATTCTCTTAATCCCTCTTTCCTGCCTCTTGACCTTGAGAATTTCTCTGAAAGGAATTTCCACGTGTTGATTTTGCCTTGTGTAAAACAGAATGTTATTACTTTACACACATTCACTGCCACTTAATTTTTCTGGGATACTCCTACACTACAAGAAGCACATAAGAATTTGATGAGCTAACTTCCCTGATTCACATGCTATTTAGCTGAGCAAAAAGGGCTGTGATAATCTAGGTGGTTTTGATGCCGAGAAAAGCCTGGAAAAAGAACTACTCACAGACTTGTATCTCTGAGTAGCAGGTATTTGTTTATTTAGCGCTGGGCACAAGGGGGATTGCTCCACCAAACTTGTGCAACCAGGGACAAAAACTTCACATTTTTTATACGTTAAATGTTCATACATATTCATTATTTCCAGGAATGGGTGGTTATTATTATAATTAATTCTTGGAAATCATTATCATATACTCCTCCTCTGTCTCCTCCATCTTGGCATCAGTCCCATGGTCCTGGTGGTCGTTCAGTGGTCGTGAAGATGAAGCACCTCCTCTTCCTCAGTACCCTTTGGACACCCTTATTATGCAACCATTTACCCCTTTGTACAGTTTTGCATTCCTTGCTGACCTTGCCTCTATTTTGTACATTTTGTTTCTTTATTCCACACCCCACATGGTCTTAGTTTTCCTCCTACTGCCAAGGTTTGAGTCTAGTTAGTTCTACTGTCTTATAGATAAGGTGCATTGTTTCGCCAACCAAGTCAAAACAATACCACTAGTGAAGCTTATAGTCTGTACTACGCAATCCTTGCTGTCTTGCAAATTAAGCTGAAATAGTGCTATTAGTAAAGTTATCCTTTATGCTTTCAGCTTTAACCGTTCAATTCCTGCTTTCAGTCTGCTTCTCAGTATCAGTTTCAGTAAGTCATTCCCTAATTTTTGAGACTGATCTTTCCTATTACAGGAGCCTTTCTGCTCTTCTGTGTCTTTGTCCCCTCCCCCCCCAAAGAAAATGCCTGGGAGAAGAGTCACACTGCGGCTGAAACGATGAGGTCATTCCTTTTCAATCAAGGGGCAAGTCTTCATCAGGGACAATATTGCACAGTTTGCAATCATTCATGGAGGTGATAACTGGAGTTGATCAGTCATGACTAGACCATGGGTGTACCTGAAGCACTTTAAGGGAAAAACATTCATTATCAAGCTCTAGAAAAGGGAAACAAAAGGTGACTCATGAGCTTTAATCGTTTAGAAATCAAAACTCTTACAGAGGTGGTAATTACAGTGGGAAGGTGGTACACTACATAGGAAGAGAGATGAATACTTTCAGTGACTACCCTCCAACCTTCATGCAGCTCATACCCTGCCAGGTCACCACCATCCTTCAGAGAAAGGATTTTCTTTTCCAAGAGAATTATACATAACCCTTGTGGGGTGTGAGAAGAGAGGTTTTGCTGAAATGCCACCACCAATAGAGGATAGTTATATATA
>NW_008651317.1:0-2651 GCF_000695815.1 Acanthisitta chloris
CTGCAGAGGGGTCTGCTCCGGCGTGGGCAGCACCCCAGAGTCCAAGTCGTGTTGAGTGACCTTGGCCAACTCCTTTGGCCAACCGTTGGGCATGAGCGGGGCCAGCAAGGCGCCGGGTTGCCCGCCCCGTGCCCGGCGCTCGCCCAGGCGGCTGACGCTCACCACCGACTCACTGTGTGCCAGGATGGTCTCCTTGTCCTTGCGTCGCGCCAACTCCTTCCGATCGCGGTGCCCGATGAACCAGCACACGCTGAAGCCGGAGATGACGGCGCCGATGACAAAGGCAGCCACGGAGGAGATCACCAGAAGGTTCACCGACACTAACCCGTCCGGCTCGTCCACGAAGCTCTCGGTCACCAGTCCTGGGGGAGGGATGTGTGTCAGAGGATCGGGTGGTGTCACTGCTATGTCCCTGAGAACCATCCTGGCCTTGCACTCACACTCACAATCATCCACGTGGGATGTGCTCTGGAAGTGCCAACATCATGTTCTCGAACCCCATCCTGGCCTTGCACTCACCCTCACAGCCATCCACGTGGGATGTGCTCTGGGAGTGACAATGCTATGTTCCCAACCCCCATCCTGGCCCCACGCTCACCCTCACCCAGGTGGGATGTGATCTGGGAATGCCAATACTGTTTCCAAGCCTCATCTTGGCCTTGCACTCACCCTCACAATCATCCATGTGGGATGTGCTCTGGGAGTGCCAACACGATGTTCCCAAACCCCATCCTGGCCCCACACTCTCCCTCTCACTCATCCAGGTGGGATGTGCTCTGGGAGTGCCACCACTATGTTCCCAAGCCTCACCCTGGCCTTGCACTCACCCTCACAATCATCCATGTGGGATGTGCTCTGGGAGTGCCACCACTATGTTCCCAAGCCTCACCCTGGCCTTGCACTCACCCTCACAATCATCCATGTGGGATGTGCTCTGGGAGTGCCAACACTATGTTCCCAAACCTCATCCTAGCCTTGCACTCATCCAGGTGGGATGTGCTCTGGGAGTGCCAACACTATGTTCCCAAGCCTCATCCTGGCCTTGCACTCACCCTCACAGACATCCACATGGGATGTGATCTGGGAGTTCCAACACTGTGCCCAAGCCTCATCCTGGCCTCACACTCACCCAGGTGAGATGTGCTCTGGGAGTGCCAACACTATGTTCCCAAACCTCATCCTAGCCTTGCACTCATCCAGGTGGGATGTGCCTCATCCTAGCCTTGCACTCACACTCACCCTCATCCAGGTGGGATGTGCTCTGGGAGTGCCAACACTACGTTCCCAAACCCCATCCTGGCCCCACACTCACCCTCACACTCTCCCAAGTGGGATGTGCTGCCGCCAGCGATGTCCTGCTCGAAGGCCACCCTAAGGGTGCAGATTGGGGGGGTCAGTGGGTGACAAAGCCTGGCAGAGAGCTCCCAGCTCCTTCAGAGAGTGATGAGTTTGCTGCAGCTCAGCACTTGCAGGAGCTGGTACTCTCTGGGGAACCCACTGCCCCCTCCACGTCCCCCAGGCCTGGCACCGTTACCTGGGACTGGGCTCCAGGAATACACAGGAGCCCTCAGATGTCCAGCCACAGTAGGGATCCCGGCTCCCAAGGCAATTCCTGGCAAGAAGCAGAGACATCGGGATCAGCCCTGACACAGCAGCACAACACCCCAACCCACACAAGGAACCCTGCACCATTCTGTGCCTCAGTTTCCCCCAGCCAACCTGAGCCCTTTCCAGTCAGCTCCTGGTGCAGGGTGAATTCCTGGGATGCCAAGGTGATGTGAATCCCCTCCCTGCTCCTCACACCTCCCTCAGCGAGCCCTGCCCACCCCAGGGGGCAGCAGAGACCAGCACACTCACTTCATGCAGCCTGAGTGCTGCTGGCAGCGAGCCACGGGCACCCTGGCCACGCACGGGGGGAAGGCCAAGAGCAGAGACCCTGCAGCCTTGTCCAGCTCCAGCCCCAGCAGCCGCCGCTCGTCCTCCGTGTCCCGGCCACACCTGGGGACAGGCAGAGCTCAGTGTGGCCAGGGCCCACCACAGAGCCTGGCCCAGTGTAGGCTGGTCCAGAGGAGAGTATCTGACCCATTCTCCCCACCCTTGCATTCCTCTGATCCATCCATCCATCCATCCATCCATCCATCCATCCATCCATCCATCCATCCAATAACCACTCAATCATCCATCCATCTATCCAACCATCCTTCCACCCATCCACCCATCCATCCACCCAGAGGAACACCCATCTACCCATCCATCCATCCATCCATCCATCCATCCATCCATCCATCCATCCATCCATCCATCCATCCATCCATCCATCCATCCATCCATCCATCCATCCATCCATCCATCCATCCATCCATCCATCCATCCATCCATCCATCCATCCATCCATCCATCCATCCATCCATCCATCCATCCATCCATCCATCCATCCATCCATCCATCCATCCATCCATCCATCCATCCATCCATCCATCCATCCATCCATAACCACCTCATTCATCCTCCCTGTCACCTTGCAACCATCAGTCAATCCCTCCCTAAACATCTCACCCACCCATCTATCCAAACATCCCCACCCATCCAGTCCTCCAGTTGCTCACCCACCCACCCAATCACTCAATCATCCATCCATCCATCCATCCATC
>NW_008651318.1:0-2758 GCF_000695815.1 Acanthisitta chloris
TGCAAACCCGGGTTAGTAAAGATCCAGCCAGCGAGTCTGGCGGGGTTCTCTCTGCCCCTTCCTCCTGGACCATGGGTTTTATAGTGGTCAGCCCCGCTGAGGCTCTTTCAAAAGTGACAGCCCCAACAATAGGGTTCAACAAAGTTCTCCACTTGAGCTTCATTCAGGGCGAGCTCCCGGCTCCTCCATTGGTCCGGGGCTGCAATTTATGATTGGATTAGACTTCATAAGCAACCGGGGCACAATGGCCCCGCCACAAAGAAAGTGTAGTCATCAATTTTGCATATTGACCGCCTCTTTGGAATACAGCGCTCCAAAGGCTCCCAGCAGGGTTTTGTTCAGAGGCAACACACACAGGCTAATTAAATGCCTATTTAAAAGTTTCGAATGACATCTTGCCTCGTAGAAAGGGAATTATTTAAAGAAAGCACTAAATTTATTTGCCGCTCCCCTGCTGAGTTTAGGAAATAAATCAATAAATATTCATATAAACTTATCTGTGGGCTCTCAGAAAAGCACGGGTTTTGTGGAATTGAAAATACAAATTAGAAAACGTGGAACTGAGCTATGTCGAGGGGGGAAAAATTCGGAGAGCGGATCCCATCGTGGTTTGAGCACATTCTGCTCCTGCTATTAGTATGCGGCAAAATTTATGCCTGTAGTTTGGGTTATTTTTCTATAGGCACTCCAAAGGTCGGGAATTAAGCGAATCTGCGGTGTCAGCCTCTTCTCTCAAGATCCGAGCTTCGTAAAAATCTTGTGTGCTCAGGAGAGAGGCTTGCCTCGACCAAACCGAAATGTGAACCTTGTTGTGGTCGATAAGAACTCTGCTCCCACAAATTCTGAATCTAGCACACAGAAGAGATCTTAACAGCTCTGTGGGACCAGAGCAGTCCTCTCGGGTTCTCAGTCTGTTGCTCCTCTTAAGCTTATCTACGTTAGGAACAGTGGCAATCGCTACCCTCCGACTGTGAAAACGAAGCTGCTTTGTAGCATTGGGATAGCTCTGGCTGAAGTTGTCTGCACCACCCTCGTTTTTGTCGGTGTCGGTGGCTCGAAGCAGCCAAATTCACCTGATCTCGCTTAGTATCTGGAGGCGTGTGCAGGATTTCGGAAGGTGCATTAGCTCGGTGCACAGAGCTCGGAGTCCCCTAACTTTGGTGCGAGGGACAAATGGCATCGCCTAACGGAAAAGTAGTAAATAGGGATTTTTCTGGCAAAGAGGTTTTGTTTGTAGTGGCAAATATGGAAATAGGCGCGAGTGTAGTTAGTTTCCTTTGGAGACGGGTGATGAAAGCAACTATTGAGAGTGGTTTTACCTGATTTCTCTGTTAAAGACTATAACAGATGTGTTAAATGTCCTATGTTTTAAAAGCACCCTATTCAGTCCTTTGGTGTGTCTGAACCTTTGCAAGCAGAAGTGTGCAGCTCAACCATGCAGCCTTTATCCTATTAACCATGAACTAACTGTCACCTTCAGCTGTTTTCCCTTTTTACTTTTTAACACAAAGCTTTCTCAAAAATCTTATTAACCAGCTTTATTTCTCTCGATGGTTTTTGTCCGGACTTTTTGTGTTGATGATCTCCATGTCGATGCTTTAACCATTCAATAAAAGTGCATCTGCGATTTATATCACATTAGGGAAGAAAGAAAGTCTGTTAAACCTCTCCCTTGATTCAAATCAAAAAGTTATTTATTAGAGAGGACGGAATCAGCCCTCGAAATTGTATGATCCTGACAAGCTTTCCCCGTGCTGTACGCCGGCCCCCAGCAGATGAGCACCTGCAGAAGGCTCACTTGGAAGGTTCGCTGGCTGAAAGCATCGCTTTGAAATAAAACCTCGCTGGAGTTGCCCCCCTCCCCAGTTTTGTTAATCTCGATGCTTAGCAGGTAAAGAAAAAAGGGAAGGAAGGCGCAGGCAGAGCCCAAAGGGGTGGGGGGTAAGGATGGGTCTCCTCCACCTGCCCCCACCCCCGGGGGGAACCGGGCAGGGACCGCGGGGTGTGGGGAGAGACGAGGGGGAGAAGCGGAGGCTGCTCCGCCCTGAGCAGAGTTCAGCTCTCCTCTCGCTCCGGGCTTAGCTCCAACCCCTTTAGAGCAGCGCCGCTCTCAAGGTGTAACTCAGCCAGCGAGAGGGACGGTAGCGAATAGAAAAAGCAAACGGGGTTTTCCCAACAAAATAATCACCTGGCACTCGCCTAACCCCTGGTCCTGTGTCTCTCCCCTGCCGTGCTCCTCTCGCAGCCTCTCCCCGATCTCAGCACTTCCCAGCTGAGCTCCGCCCGGGCTGTTCCGAGAACACTTCGTTTTTTACAGTCATTATACGTTTCCTTTGAGATGATTTACGCCTTTCTTTACATATACATTGGGGGCATTTTGCCTCACTATAGACCAACTGCTGCTAATTTCTCTGGTTTTAAAAAAGAAGGGCTGACATTTTCTGGAAGGTTGGGTCAAGCGCATGCTGGGGCACGCGTGGACCCGGTTCCTTGTGATGCGTCTGAGCACACTCATAAAGAATTCCTTAAGCACCACGGCAAAAGGGACTAGACATCTATTGAAAGGGAAGATAGACCATAAGAAACCAAGAAATCAGACGAAAGGATCTTATTTTAAGTGATCTCCTTTGGAAGTTTCTTTTCAAAGGCAGAGATCATTTAAGAGAGATAAAACCTGTGACTAATGCCGTTTGACCTATGCTCAGGCAGTTTTGTGCTTCCTGCCATTCATTTTAATGTCGTTATCTTCAAATTTATT
>NW_008651319.1:0-28929 GCF_000695815.1 Acanthisitta chloris
CATACCATTGCAACCCAGGACAGTGATTCCAGTCATTACAGACTTTATGACAAACTTCATTATATAGCCAATTGCTAGGAAAAACTCTTTGTAGGAGCATGGGCTGGTTTTGACTGGGATAGAGTTCATCTTCTTCATGGAGTTTTGTTTTGGGTGTGATGGAAACAGCATTGATAACACAGGGATGTTTTTGTTACTGCTGAGCAGCACAGCATCAAGGCCTTTTCTGCCCCTCACCACACCTCACCAGCAATCAGGCTGGGGGTGCACAAGAAGCAGGACAAGTGATCCTAACTGGCCAGTGGGATATTCCATAGGATAAGACATCATGCTCAGCACATAGAGCTGGAGGGGGAGTGAGGAAGAGGGGATATTTGGAGTGATGGTGTTTGTTTTCCCAGGTCACTGCTGTGTGTGGTGGAGCCCTGCTGTCCTGAGGATGGTTGAACAGCTGCCTGCCCATGGGAAGCAGTGAATGAATTCCTTGTTTTGCTTTGCTGGCATGCACAAGACTTTTACCTGTTAAACTCTTTATCTCAACCCATGAGTTTTCTCACATTCACCTTTCTGATGCTCTCCCATTCACCTTTCTGATGCTCTCCCATTCAACTGGTGGGTGGCTGTGTGAGGCTTAGTTGCCAGCTGGGGTTAAACCATGACAGAGTATCTGATATGACTTGATTTCAATGATGGAAAAAGCAGTAATTCCTATACTGCACTGTGAAAATCAGCTTCTCACAACTTCCAAGTAATTCCTATTACTGTGTGAAAGATGGCATTTGATTGCTGTCTGCAGTTTCACAGGTCCCTCCTTGGGGAACTCCTAAATTACCCTAATATTTTGGTAGGCACGACAAGGACATCCTTGAGGTAGGGTTTTAATTAGGTCACATAACAGGACCAATAGTAGATTATACAACAAGAAGGCTGCACCTTTTTATGTAGGTATGTGATAATAACATTACAGTAAGGACTATCATTTCCACTATAAATCTTCTTTATGTTCGGGGTTGCTATCTTGGTTGCAAATATTTTCTTCAGACTAAAATCTGACTGACAAACCCATAACTTGGAAGCAAATATTTATAGTGTATGGAAAAAAACCTGCAGTTAGGTGCTTTGTTGTATCATTCATTGCACTCAGAGATGAAAAAAACCCCAGCCTGGATTTAAAACAGTGATCTAAAATGATGTCTCTCTGGGGAAGCAAAGAAAGATATTCATAAAGGTTAACATTAGCCTTGGGAGGAAAGTTTGCGGTATTCCCTTTAAGGCCTAAAGTAATGAAGGCTCCTCCACAGGCTGATTTGGAGCAAGAGACTAACTTTAGGTATGTAGAATCTAGACCCCTGCAGTAATCTGCCTTGGGCATGCACTTGTAGGCTGCAGAGTGTCTTTCTGAATATGCTTCTTAATGTTCTAATAATGCACTAATAAAAGAGAACATCCAGTGTTAGAAGAATTAAGCCATGGCAGCAGTTACAAGGGTTTAAGGAGTCAACAAGAACAACAAAATAAAAATTACCCCTTTTTCTCCCTCTGGTGTGGGTGTGGGCTGAGCCTCTGTCCCACACAGCACTTGCCATGGTCTTACTCCCCACAGCATCAGGCTCTGAGGACTTGTCAGGGTATTGATCCTCAAACACTTATTTTTGTTAAAAGGCTGAGCACTTGGGGGAGAGACAATATATCCCAAATTTAATAATGTCTGCTATCTTGCTTGCCTATAAAATCTGAAATGACAATAAGGTGGCTCACTGCTTAGCATTCTTAAGGGAAGAACAAGATCCCAGAGTACGGGAGCTTATCATGACAGCACAGTCTAAGGTCCTTTTGAGGAAATGCCCTGCAAGCTCTTTATAAACTGGCTTACAGAGTGTAACTAGTATTAATTCACAAGGATGTTTTGTTCAAGAGAAGCATCTATTCAAGGAACTCTGTACTTCAGAGGCAGGAGCAGACTAAGCTTCCTTCAAAGCACTCTGCTGGGCTGCAGAAGGTAACAGCAGGGTTTGTGACACACATGCATTTTCAATTCCAGTCTCATAATTGTAGGAAAGGACTTACTTTTAATTCTCTGAAGGTAAAAGAGAACAGAACCCAACCCATATTTTTTCCAGTTTTGAGGTACTTAAGAGCTTCCTCTTTTTCATGTATTGTTTTTGTTTCTGAAACCCTCAATTCTCCCTTAGCCCTAAGCCACTGATGTTTTGTGTTTTGAATGTAAAATAAGGGACATTCATCAAATTATTTTGACTGGTTGATCAAAATTTCATTTCCCTGAGTCCTGAAGTCTTTCCTCATATTAAATTGCATATAAAAAAAGATTCTCATATCCTTCATTTTCAGATATAGTTACACAAACAGTTTTAATACAGATGGTAAACAAATGCAACAAATAATATCTGAGACTATTTCATGAGATTACTATTCCACCAACAATGTAGAACAAGTCTTTCACAGCACTAACAAGCAAAGGTGAAAGATGTAATCAAACATTCTGGATAATAATTGAGGATTTGGGCAAAACAGGATGTTGTGGTTTGACCATAGCAACTAAATACCACTCAGGCACTCGCTCACTGCCCCAGCAGCAGGATGGGGGAGAGAACCAGAAGGGTAAAAGGAAACTCATGGGTTGGGTTAAAGACAGTTTAATAGGGAGATAAAGACAGTTTAATAGGGAAAGTAAAAGCTGCACACACAAGCAAAGCAAAACAAGGAATTAATTCACTGCTTCTCACAGGCAGGAGGTGTTCAGCACCTCCAGGAGAGCAGGGCCCCATCTGGTATAATAGTTACTTGGAAAGACAAACATCATTGTGCCAAACATCTCCTCCTTCCTCCTCCTGGTCAGTTTGGGTCACCTGTCCCATCAGTGTCTCCTCCAAATCACCCATGTACTCCCAACTTCCTTGCCATGTGGCAGTACAGAAAGCAGCAAAGGCCTTGGCTCTGTGTAAACTCTGCTCAGCAATAACAAAACCACCTCTGTAGTATCAGCCCTGTGTTCTGCACAAATCCCAAACATAGCCCCACACTAGCCACTGTGAAGAAAGTTAACACTACCTTGGCCCAAACCAGCACACAGGATTAACACACATTTGTCTGGTGAGCTGCAGAGTCAGTTACAGGTGCTCTAAGGGAACTGCTCTAAATGGTGTCTGGGGAAATCTCCAGACCCATGGAGAACGTAGGATTTCATGACACCTTAGCTACCCTGAAACAGTGAAAATCTGAGTATAAGTAGAATTTATGTGACTTTTTTTTTTTTCCTGTAGCTTTAGCAGATCTGCAGTGAGAGAATGTCAATCATACTAGATCATGCAGAAGAAGAGCTGTTCTGGATCACACTCAAGGTCATAGACAGGTCTGTCTCCAGCAAGGTACATACAGATTTCTAGGAAAGAATTAAAGCATTGTAGTCTCCCAGTTTCCAACAGTTTTCCACTCAGATGTGCAGTGTTTTATAAGTCAGAGGTGGGTTCTAGGTACTCAGTAAGCCTAGTGGAGTTGTCTAGACTCAGTTTAAACATTTGGGGTTTGGTTTTGATAGCAAGGCCACAGGTGTGGTTACAAATTGTCCAGAGACCTAAATGTGTGAGAAATAACTTGGCTGCTCACCTTAGATCTCTGCATTGTCTTATGCAGGTGTTGAAATCCCTTCATTGATCACTTAACTGATGCCCCAAACTGACTTTGGCACTTATCATTAAATGCATAAAAACCGATTAAAGTTTGTAGTGTGTGTACCCATTTTTGTGTGAAAATAAAACGAAGTTTTTGTTTGCTTTTGGGATTTGGTGGGCAGGGAGAAGATTTGGAAAGTATAGGAAGATGCCAAAAATAATTTCTCAGAGTTATGATGCACTATCAACAGGTGAAGTTCTCTTCACAATGTGCTCAAAGGCTGAGAGAGCAGCTCATCCAACCCAAGCTTAATTAGCAGCAACATCCATCCCTGTCTGGACTCTCGGCATTTGGGATCAGCAGTTCACTCTGCCTGGATTACAACCACGAATTTCTGGCCTAGCACCATAGCCATGAGCCAAATTCTTTGCTGGAATCAATATTTCAGCACAAGTTTCTCCTAACAGTTACCCTGGAGGTGAGGGACGAAGAGATTATCTTTGGTTTTGTAAAGACTGAATATATTTGAAGAGTTGACATTATTGCCTGGAATTATTGGTTTTACAAGACAGCTTGAACAGACCTTATTAAGTTTTGTATTTCTACCTTCTATATTTTATGATGAAGTATGAATTTAAAGCTGTGTTTGGAGGAATATTGGGTTTGCAAACATACTTTTCAAATATACTTAAGCTCTGATAATTACAGAACTTGATCCTTCTCAATGTGGGTTGGTTTTTTTTCTCATTAAAAACAGTGAATCCATAAATATAAATTTAGAAGCACTCTTTAATTTCATTCTTCAAGTAAAAAAAAAAAAAAAAAGAATATATATTTCTACTGTACCAAAAAAAAGAAAGGATCATGCACCACATCTAAATGTAATCTTGTTGCAGTGAAATCAATTCCACAAACCACTTTTAGATCAGTCCTTTAGTTTGTGGATTTAAATTGCTTCAAAATCTCATTAACCAAACCTCTGTATGGAAAGATTCTAGCTTTGCTATGACAAAAGGAGGCTGTTCCCGACCCATATATACCCTTCACATTCATTTTCACACCTCATGCTGCAGAGATAAAAATACTCTATTTTTGGCAGACATCAGTCTGAACATTGTGATGACCTTAAACTTTGGGGCAGCTCTAAAATCAGAACATGGAGTTGAAATTTTACATTAAATAAAATATATTGGAATCATAACATTATAGATGCAAATTGTTTGTTTATGATGGCTGTTAAATTTTCAGGGATTCCCATATGCTGATTAACTCTACTTGTATGCTTCTCACCTCAAAGGTTTCTTATGTGGCTTCTTTTCTACACATATATAGAAGAAGGAACAACTCTTATATTACACTGACATATACTTTCTGCAGCCACACCATTAGCAGTTGCTGTAATAAAGAGGCCTTACTCTGGCAGATGTAAAGGCATGAAACCCCTCAGAGGTCAGAAGCAGGGTTTGCAGGCTGATGTCCCAAATAAAGCACTAGTTTCAGATTTCCAAAATAGGGGTTTTCTTCTTTTAGAACTTCAGGTCTCTATATCAGTTTGAGTTAAGTCATTGATGCTCCCACATTTTCTTTCCACTGCCTAAGTGAGATTTTCTTCTGATATAACATTTAGAGAAGCCCATTTTAACTGTGCATATAGAATCTCTTTTGCATTTGAAAAACTGTGCTAATGTGCACAGGATGTATTATTCATATCACGCCTGCTGTAATTTACATACCTCAGGAAAAAGTATTCACATCCTGGGTCTCATTTGTTGCACAGACAATACTGATAATGCTCACTAGAGTTGTGTGACTGTCTCAAAGTATAGTTGTTGGTCACCATGGAAATTTAGTGTAACTAAATAATCTTAATGCACAATTCACATGTCTTTATACATTGGTATAATATTCCTTATACTTAGCAGCAACATTTCCTGAGCACTTTGGCAAATGGTGCTGTAATGGCATTCTCCTCTCAGAAAGACCAAAAAGGGTATACTTTTAAGAGCAGGCACTGAAGCAGGTAATGTAGGATTCCATACATATTATTTTCTTAATGGATCAAAGTTTTGTAGTTTGCAAGCAAAAGAATATTGGTCTTCTATCTTCCTAATAATGAATTCTGCAAACTAAATCTGAAATTTGAAAATCAAAAGGAACTTTTCTGGCTTTGGATATGAAAAATTGTGCCACAAGAACTTAACAAACAAAGGTTTTCACAAGAAGTACAAGACAAGCTATAATGTAGTTCCACTAGAAATGATAAAAATTACAAGATTCAATTTTTATCTTTTAAAGTAAATAAAGGCCAAATAGAGATTCAAACCTAGCAAATGAAAAGTTGCTATCACAAACTCACAAGGATATGAAGAGAAAATACTCTTGGGCCAGAAATAATCTTTCATTTCTTCTATAACCATATAAATAAATGCCAAAGGAGAAAATATACCCTCAAAAACTGTCATAGCTCTTCCTCTTCCCTCTCTTTTAATTAGTGCAGAGAACAAAACTGCCCTTGGGTCTCAAAGATCCATACAAGAAGATACTGGGACTCATGAGAAGAGTTTACTATAATATATTCCCGATGAGAAAAGTTATTATGCCATCAGAGCTTGTTGCTATTTCTCTTTTTCCAGTGCTGAGATAGCTCTAAAATGCTTGAATAAACAAGGACTTGCATAGCTTTTCTCTCTGTAGACTTAGCTCAAGGCACTAGGATATGCATTCCCCTGCTGCATCTCACCAGGTACCTCCAGGTCACACCCATCCCCTGGAAGTTGGTAGCAGCTCTCCTGCTGTCCTGCTGTTGCCGACGTTGTAGGGCTCTGCCTCTCCTTACCTGCCAACTCCTGCTTTATCCCTCAGGAGGGATTCCACTTTCTGCCCCTTACATGGCACTGACAGAGGCAATCATCTTCTTCAAGGCATGTTCATTAGACAGGGCTGTATGCCAGCTCCTACTGTATAACATCAGCTCTGTCGCTTACACTTTCCTTCTCTGCTCCTGCCATGCTTCCTCATCCTTCCCTTCCATGTCCCTCTTTCTCCATTTCACTTCCCTGCACCTATCTTGTATGTGCACCAACCTACCTCTGTCTGGTATCCTGCAGTCTGTTTTTGAACTCCACACTAACATTTTTTCAAGAAGTAAGAAACACTGTTCTGAATTCAATACATTTTGAAATCAAACCACACCCAAAAATCCATCCCACAAGCTGCATATCTGCCACCCAAGCTCCTGCTGTTGCTTGCTGAAGACTTCTTTGTTGTCTCTGTTATTCTATAGGACCTCAGAAAATTTGGTCACTATTAATCAAATGCACTTTAAATGCAGACTTTGCTGGTTTGCTTCAGAAAACCAATTAGTATCTTTAATACCATTCGAGTCTTATCTCTGTTGCTTGTATTCCCCACTGTGTTTGATGAGAGGTAGATGTGATCTGAGAGCTGTTTCCTGATACTATTCTGGGTTCAATAGATTCTCTTTTTGCCAGGACCTGTAAGTGTGAAACCAGATGTTCCCTGCCTGGAAACTAATGCTTATTAGCAGGAATTGTTTCAGGCAGCAACATTAAAAAAAAAAGTCAGGAGTAAAGTGTTTTCCTGAAAAGACCTTTAAACAAGAACTCATCTAAGTCAGAAACACTTCCCCTAAACCACCTGGCCCTGCTCCCTTGCACGGTTTCTCTTATACATGCAGTTTTTAAGGTATCATTTATGTCATTTAAGGGTTTGCAAAGATCAGGCATAGAGTGCTGTTGCTTAATAAATGTTGACACTGAAGACAATGGATACAGACTGTTCTTGCAGCTTCCTGTGGTTGCACAGCTTCACAGGGGAGGAGCCCTTGGTCAGAAAGCAGGTGCTTTTCATTTACCAGTTAAAGAATTACAGATTCTTCTTCATTTAAGAGATGAGCAAGCTACTAAGCAGATCAAGCTTCAAATTTAAGTATATGTGTACTAGCAAATATTAATATTAAGGCCTTATATCGAGTGCTTGCCAGATTTGTGGTCTGACAGCGTATGCAGAACTCTCTCATGGTCTGTCAATCTGGCATAAAGAATTATGGGTGTTTTTGAGTCCTTTTCAATTCCCACTCCATTTACTGGAAAAACTACCACAGACTAAATGAATGCAGAAAAGTTAATTTCAATAGGGTGTTCATGTTTTGCACCAATGACTGGAATTTCTAGTATACTTCATTGAGTTCTGTAAATTAGTGAGAAAGGCTGATTTAAATAGACTATCTTACAAAAGTAAAGTTTTTTACAGCTTTTTTAAGGAACAGTCAAAACCAGAAGTGATAATGATACAGTTAGTGTGGCTGTAAAGGTTAAGAAAGATCTGTACATATAGGCCATGTTGTGGTGAAGTCATCTGTATGGAATCCACTGATAAGTCATGCAGCCAGGGTACTGCCTTCCCTGACACAGGCTTGTGGAGTCTGCTAATGAGCTATTTAAAGCTAATGCCTCAAAAGCATTAATAGAGCCTTTTAATGAACCCACTCAGACTACATTTTTCCCAGTTATCCTGACAGGTGGGTTGAGTTTAAGCAAATTCCACTATATATTATTATAAAGGAAATGTGTGCAGCATATCTTGCAGGACTAACAATCTCAGTACGGTTAGCCTTCCCCAAGCACACTTCTGTCAAATATGCTGTTATTAGTAAAGTGTGTTTTCACATTAAAGAACAAACACATTAAAGAGAAACATCCAAATTTCCACATTAGAGAAGATGATCTAGGAAATTCTATTGCAGTAAACAAATATTGCTCCCATTCATACAATCAAGTTCCTCTCTTGTACAGTCATGTTATTCCAGTTTTATACCTGTGTAGCCAAAATGAGAATTGGTCTGTCTTCTCCAGAGCTATAAGATGACATGCTAGGCCTGTAGGATAAACAAACCTTCTGTGCCTGGATCTTAACATAATACATTTTAAAAGTAAAAACTTTTGCATAGCAGGGATTTCACTTTCTTCAGGTTCTGCAATTTTCTGGTATTAGGAACTGCAAATGATGAAGAGTGTTAGTGGTAGAAAGGATTGTTTCTGATCACCTCTAGAAGCATCAGTGTTTGTCTGGTTTTCCTGGCAGAAATTTATCAAATCATAATTTTACAGGCTCCTGAAAACACTTTGCATGATACTAAAAAGAATTCCTGTGGACCAAAGCATGAGTTCAGAATGAAAAACTGACTATGATAAATGTTTCTGCAACAAAGTAATAATGACTTGCTATATACTGCAGTAAGGCCTAAAGTGCCTTATCTCTTTGATTCATCTGAAATCAGCCACTGAACTAACCACTATTAATTTCTGTTGTAACTGTGTGAATGTCATATGCAATCTCATGAGACTTCTATTGCAGCTAAGCAATAATTTAACTAATCATTAGAAAGAGTATCTTAGCTTATTGAAATAATTTTGTAGTCATCATAATAATACCAATCATAATGGATTCATGTGATATTATTGCCACTGTCATATGCATTGCTACAAAAATTCCATTATAACTTTGTTATAATGTAGAATTATAATAAATGGTGAGACAGCATTGTAAATCTGTAGGACATTGTATTTTCATACAGTATCTTTACACCCTGAAAAGGCAACATAGAAATGCTTATTTTCAGAGAACACCTGCAGACAAGCAGCTACAAAGCAGAACCTACAGGTAAACTATTTACACTGCGGTTAAATTTGAGAAAGAATGAGTTTTGCATTTGTTTTATTTTTGCTAAAGCAGAAATAGAGTGTTTGGAGTAATTATTCAGAAAAGGCTTGATTGTCATGTCAAACCACTCAGAAATTTTTAGGTTCATATTGTAGCATATGACAACTGTAGCCCAATAAAGTCTTATCTGGTTAGAGAGCAAAATCTCTCCCTGAGCCATGAACTGAGAGCCTGCCTCCTTTTTATGTTTTCATAATTGGTAAAGGTTTCCTTCTCTTCGTTGTCAACACCACAGTGACTTTGTAGTTTATTTTTGTACATACACATATGAAAGTACAGACTGTTGCTACCTGAGTCTTTCTATTCAGGGCTGGACAGCAATTGCAGCCTCTTGCAGTCTCATGTCAGGTGTCCCTTGATCCTCTGCCATGGGGTATTAACTTTTCATTCCTCCCCATTGATCTTACTACCCTCTGTCCTCTCTATTTTGTTATACTTAACCATTTCTCCATTTACTCTCCTCCACTTTCTCCTGTTGCCAAGAAGTGTCCCATTTCTAGCCTATTAATTCCCTTTTTTCTCCATTTCTTCTCTAGTAGCTCATTTTCCTTTGTCCATTTATCCCCTTCATCACTGTCTTGCCAGAAGTAGCTACAGTCTTTCTTATTTTTGAGAATATGCCACCTTGGAAAGCCAGAGAAAGATCAGGGCTGTTATATTTCTCATTTTCTTCCTCATTGATCACAGAGGCTTGAAGTTGCTTGGAATGGGGATTCCTTTAGCTGGAACTCAGACAGGCAGCTGTCATGACTGCTGGGATCCTGCAGGGAAGGATTTCAGTGACATAAGTGACAGCTCCAGCCACCGTGCCAGCACAAGTCAGTAGAGGTCATATCAGGAGGAAAAGACAGAATTCTGCTCTTGTTGCTGAAACTCTCATTAGCCAGCCTGGTTATCAGTGCAGGCAGATACCCATGGGGGTGGTGGTGGGCACAGACACTGTACCACAGGCAATGGACTTTTAGGGAGAGCCATCTGCTGCCTCACTCTACTTTATGCCAACTATTATGGGCAAGGAAAAAATTGTCTTGAGGCTGCAAAAAGCAGGAGGAATGGCAGAGGTGGCTGGTTCTCAGTGGCTAGCTGCAGGCTAAGAGCTGCAGGTCTGAATGGTGGCTTGGAGACTGTGAGGCTGTTAGGAGAATACCTGCTGGTATCCGAGAAGAGAGACAGCAAAGGATGGTTGTCATGGGCACTGTGAGCAGTGGAGGAGCAAGTGCCTTGAATTGGGTGGATATAAGGCAGCCATCCCCCCAGGAACAGTGATTTGAAGCTCCAGAAGTCTTCCAAAGAGTGACACTGTGAGGACATGCTGTTAGAGAGAAGCAGCAAAATCCTAGTCGGAGCTCTAGCCAGACAAAGGTTTTAAAGGTGTCTAGGTGACTTAGACTGTAAGTCCCCAGCAAAAGGATACAGAAGGCACATCAGGAGAACTATCCAAACAGCGTTTGTGTGCTGAAGTGTCGTGCTATGAAGTGGATTACAATAGCATCCAGAGACAACAGCCAGAACAGTGGTCCCGGTGTACTCTGTGTAGTACGTCCCTGTATTTGCTGGTGCAAGTGCTCCTTCTTTGAAGGGTTGGCGTGCTGAACTTCAAGGGCAAAAAAGAGCACTGCAAACCCTGCAGCTTCAGAGGTGCTAAGCAAAGTCACACCCCTCTGACAGGTGAGAGCTAGGAATAACACCCACCTCTTCCAGCCCCGCGGTCAGAGCCCTACCTGCTAGACCATGTTTTCCAACAACAGTCACGCTCCTCTAATTAGTCTTGTTTCCTTGGAAACCTGCAGACCCAATTGCTGCTTTGTTGGTACTCTCTGAGGCCAGATCTCAGGATGACAACAAATATTCAAGGCCACCACCAACCCACCAACTACTGTCTCACTTTTTTTTTTCCTCCCTTCTACTCATTTCCATTTTTAAGAAATAAATGTCTCAGGAATCTCAGGCATTTATTCCCTCAAAAAATCAAGAGAAAAGAGATTTGATGCTTTTGGTGCTGCCTTTTCTGGCCAGATGGCACAAACACAGTCAGTAAGGGTGTAAGAGCCTTTCCATATGATTTGCCTTCTATGGCGTTTCAGTGTCAGCAAATATGCAACATGAATGTGATTTATAAGCTGAAGCTGGATAAAATTTATAGAGGAAGGGTAATTCACCCTCTACCTCCCTTATCTCAACCAGCTCCAAAATATTAAGTTTGCATAATGCTTTTGTGGATGCTAGAGAGCAGACATTGCTGGAAAAAGGGTATGGTTTTTGATTGGGCTACATTTATTCTGCAAGTTAAACAGCTTACTCAGATCTTGGCAGCATTATATACAAGACACTAGCTAAGTCACTAAGCCAGGATGCAAATTTTAAATGCCTTGAAACTCTCAGGACACTGGACCCAAGAGTTCTATTCTTGATACCACAGACTGATAGGGTGTATTTGAAAAATTTTGGTGCATATTATTAATATGTAAAAAATGTCAGAGTCTTTGCATTTAAGGTTTTTGCTTGGAGTCTATTGTATCAAAACATTCAAAATTAAACCTAGCAGTTTAATCTTTCGTATACAGATTTTCAGGAATATGTTATCTTGGTTTAAAATGTTTACAAACTGCAGGCTTTTCAGCCACTACACAGGGCACTATCATGCACAAAGCAGTTACAAGTTGCATTTGATTAGGATGCCAAAGAACAGGATGTTTGCACTGGAATTTTGCAGAAGATAAGGTATGAGGAAAAAAAAAAGATACTGTTTCTTTTGGTTTTCTTGTGTTTGTCCTCCTGCTTTTCAATAGGAATTGGGGCACTGTGTTACTTAACTGATTCTGACACATTGTGGATAGCATAATCTTGCAAATTCTGCTGCTCCAGACAAATTTTCCCTTGTACAGTATGAAATAAAATGTACCATCTGTGAAGTATTTGAGGTTATTTTCAAGAACACCATTCTCACATTCATGGCCCATGCCCTCAGATAAGTTGCCTGAAGCAGAAAGCAGAACAGAATGAACACACTATACTGAATGGAGAGTACTGCCAGTAGGGTATAAAGGTGTAGAATAAAATTTTTAGAATAGTTTTTACATGTAACCTGTAACACTAAGATAAAATACTCCACAGATTAGATAAGAAAAGTGAGTCCCTTTTGGGAAGAACCATCTTTCATTTTGTTATTCCTTTGAACACTACATCAGAGAGTCTCTGCATTTATTTTAACAGCAAGCAATAGTAAGTCAACTAACTAGCCCTGTCTATTGCATTTGTAGGTCACTAATTATTAAATAATTCCAGTAGGTGTTAATTTACAGATGTTATTTGTAGCTTTGAAGGTAAGCAGTAACTTTTTGCTTACTTGTTTATCTCTCATGGTCTAACCCCATCTGGCACCTAAACCCAACACAGCTTTGCTCACTGTCTCCTGCCGGGATGAGGAGAGAATCAAAAGGGTAAATGTGAGAAAACTCGCAGGTTAAGATAAAGAGAGTTTAACAGGTAAAGGAAAAGCCACATGGGCAAGTAAAGAAAAACAAAGGATTTATTCATGGCTCCCCAGGCAGGCAGTGTGATAAATGACTGAGTCCCCAGACAGGATTGCTGTCAAAATTTACAATTTATTCTGCGAATATAGGCAAGCAAACAGCGCTCGGTGCTCGGGCAGTCTCTGCTCTCCGAACACGCAGTGCACAGTTCTGGTTTGGTTGATAAACTCGTTGTTAATACATATTCATGAGGAGGTTGGTCCTTGTCGGGACATGCTCAGTTCACCTCCATGAGTCTTGTCGCACTTTTTATCTCTTCTCCCAGCGCAGGTTCTGGAGTAAACGCCTGAAAGTTCAGCCGAAATTTAACTCCTTCTCCTCAGGAGTAAACGCCTAAAAGCATCAGCCGAAATTTAACTCCTTCTCCTCGTGAGTAAACACCTAAGAGCATCAGCCGCAATTTAACTCCTTCTCCTCTGTCAGACTCAGCCGGGGATCAGTTCCTGTCCAGATGGAGCCCCAAAAAGTTCCTGCAGAACAAGAGCAGCGCGTGACAGAGGGTGGTGAATGCTGAGCACACACAGTGTCCGTAACCAACAGTCTCTGGGATTCCCCAAACCCTCAGTCCCCTCAGGGTCTCTCAGCGCGGGGCACACGGCTCTGCCTCACCGACCCCTCGGGCTGTGCCGCCTCACTCTGCCACAGCAGCTCACAGCTACACATAGAGCACAAAATGAGGTGATACTGACAATATTGAGGTAGATACATATATTGAGGTAGAGTCTAAGATTGCTCCGTATTGACGGGAATTGGGAACACATTTCACAAAGATATCATGAAGAGAGGGAACACACCAGTCACCTACTTATCTTTTTCCTGTTTTCCCTCTCACTCTCCACAGACTCACCATCATCCCTGCACAGCACTGCAGACTCAGCAGTGGCTTTAAACAACCAGTCAAGCATTGAGAAGGTGGAATTCCATCTGGGCAGGCTGTTTCACATTGGCACCTCCTAAAGATGCAATAACCAAGAAAAGAACAGCTGAAGTAGCTGAAGACATGTTTCATTTTCACTTAAGAAAACACAGGCATTTAAAAATCAAGCGATTTATCCTCTCTGCCCCCTTATACTCCTTCTGACAGAGGTAAATCCCCTTCCTTGATAGGAGTGCCTAAGGCATTGGTGAAGATACTTGTGGGAAGGGGAATACTCTGCTATTTCTGTTGGGCTTTGCCAAGACATTAATTTCAATATGATAAATTCCTAGCATAAATACATATTCTCTCTCATTCAGTTGTCTCCTGACACTGGAATTGACCTTGTACCCAAACCCAGCATTTCAGCATATGTGCACAAAATAGCCCTGAATGATATCACCACAGTGTTAACCCAGACAAATAGACTGACTATTATTGTATAAGCATTCAGGTAACATCTCCCTGAAACACAGCAAAATTGGTATTAAACTAATTGTTATAATGTGAGTGTGCATTAAACAGAAGATTGGAAAAGTACTTCAACATGTATTTCTATTTATTCAGCAGGCAGACAAGAGAGCCCAGGGGATGAGCAGAACTCCTTATTTCCTAGTCCAATGCACATTTATATTAGGCAAAAAGAAAGATTGGAAAGGAGTAAATGGCAGAGGGAGAAAATAGGAGAGTAATGAAAAGTAATGCCTGAAGCAGACAGATAAGAAAAGAAACAGAGGAATGACAAGGCAAGAAAACAAACAAAAAAAAAACCAAAACAAGAAGGAGGAAGAGGGAAGAAAGGTGACCAAAAAGGAGAAGCTGCCACACGGCATCACCTAGCTTAATATCCTCTTAGGAAGGTTGACTTGAAAGAGCAGCCAAAATTTCCAATGGAGTCATGCCATAAGAAACAGGATAAAACAGAGATATTCTGCCTGTTCACTTTCTCCCTCTCCCCCAGTTTCTATTAAGAACTTTGCACAAGACTGATTAATGTGTATTGACAAATGTCCCTGTGGATAGGGAAGCATCTCCCTCCAGTCTCCAGAGTAAAACACAATGAAAATAAACAGCTTGTTATAGGTCATGCAGGACATCTGGGACAAAGCTGGAAACTGGCCCAGTCTCCTGAGTTTCAGTCTAATGCTCATAACAGAAAGATCCATGGTTGGGGAAGCATACCAGCTTGGGGATATCGGCCACAACTGCTCTAACAGTCATAACATTACATACTCCAGTGCACAGTATGGAAAGACACATTCATAGAAGGTTGTTTTGTAAAAGTCTGCAAATCCCCAAATCAAACAACCTTTTTCTGAAAATCTGTAACATCTAGAGTTAATATTTTCCAAGCTTACCATGCTCTTTCACAGGTGGTAAAGCCAATGGGGGAGATACAAATTTGGCAAACCTTTTAACAACTTTTTCCAACATGAAACACTGGCCCAGGTTCAGTGACATTCTGGCTAAGCTCCTGCAGTGTGAGTACCTGTCACAGGCTGAATCCAGGGATAAGGCTGGCTTCTCGTAGTCCCATAATTACCCTTCCAGTAGACTTCCATTATTCTTACACATACATTTATTTAGCTCAATACATCTGTGAAAATGGGCCCACATCCTAGATTCTGAACTCTTCTCTCTTGTGAGGCTGAATCAAAACAATTGCTGATGGAGTGGTCTCTCTGGGACCCTCTTAAGGATCTGTCTCAAAACAAACATCAAACGTTTGGAAAACCACCAAGGCTTTTCCAAATTCTTCAAAGCTAGAGCTGGCCCCTCTTGCCATGAGTAAGCTTTTATTCCCCTAAATGATTTCTCCTCTTCAAACAGCAATACCCCCTCCTCTGTTGTGTTGTCCTCTTGAGGAAAACATAGTCAGATTGCTGCTTTTCTGTGTAACCTGGTTTCATCCATAGGCAGGCCCATAAGTGCTGGATGCCTTTCTGGTCAGTTCATCCTCTACACCTGATCCCACTACTGTACACTCTGCTTAGCCCCTTTCTGGGACAAAGTGTGGAGTCAGACCTTCAGCAGAAAAATTGGACATACTGAAATATTGTCTACACTTGCTATATAGCTGCTACAAATAACTTCGTTCATCTTACTCTGAGTGAACTATTTTGTAAAAAGGACAGTTTCATTCTGCAAAGGAAGAGGTAACTGGAAATATAAGGTAGTTTTCAAGCATGTTTCTCTAAACTACATTTTCCCTCAGAATGGCACCATAACTAAGAGCTGTTCAAATTGTTTGCCAGAGGGGGATAATGAAAGAAGGGAAGAACCATGACATTACTGCATTTTGATTAAGGAAGGGATACATATAATGAGATATGCTGTAGTGAGGGTGGACTTCATTACCAGAATGTAGGAGACAAATCATCTGAGCATAGGCTTTTCAATACCTGTTTCTGGAAGGGGGATATAAGAGCCTTGTTTTTCATGCAATATGCTTCCTAAATTTTGATTAATCCCTACTCTTCATGTTACCAAATCTTAATCCTTAATCTTATAACAAATCATCCCAATGCTTTTCAGTTTTAAACTACTTGATGGCAGAACTCATAGAGGCACAGCAATTACGCAGTGATAACTTACAGGAGCAAATTTCAGAGTTCACAATGGTCAGACTGATTCTTTTTGGCTGATTGGTTGGTTTTTAGAAAGCAGTGTTTCAGGGAGGAAAGCCTCAGAGCAAGTAAAAGTTGCAGGGAAACTAAATCTGAACTATAGTCTGCAAGCCAGTGATTCTCACTGGCACTCTTAGGTTTACATAAACCTCTCCCTCTAATTCACAGCAAAATCTGGTGATGCAGGTTTAAAGACAAGCCAGTATTACAGTCAGCCAACAGTTTGTTAGCAGACCTGTGCCTTTACCCTAAGAATATCTAGCTATGACTTATCTCATTTGGGAGTAATACGATCTGTTATTTTAGTCTGCCACTAAGAACAACAGCAACTAAAGAAATAGAAAGTAGGCAAGAAACCAGATTTATACTGAGATCACTGTAGCAACAAGAGCATATTTCCAAATACCCAGAGCCAAATAGCAGTTGGTACTTCAGGAGATAGGATTTTGTCCCAGTGAATGCTGGCATTGTGTCAAACCACAGAAAAGTGCTGCAGTAGATGGGGAAAAATACCTCTCCCTGAGAACAGTAACCTTGTCTCATTCTGCATTTATGAATTCCCTCTCTTTGCCAAGGTGGAGGAACTCTTGTCACCCTAAAAACTTTGCCACCTTAAAACGTAGCCATGGCTTTACATAAATGCTTGGCTTTCTTGGTTTCTCTCCATCAAACATAATAGAAAAAACAAGTACTTTAAACCAGGCCACATTTGTTTCTTTTTTTTTTTTTTTTTACCCTGACATTAGTCAAAATAAATATCCCTCAGGAAATAGTTTTGGCATGTAGCTGAACAGCTTAGCTAATTTTTTTCCTCCTAATATGGATGTAATTATGGACAATACAGTATGTTCTTATTGCAATCATTGTGATAGAACTGCATTTGCACAGTAAGCTGCTCTGAGGCAGATTTCCTTTGTATCACAGCTGCAGTGGGTGTCTTCTTGCCCAAAATGAATGACTGTTCAAAATAATTTCTAATACTGGCTCTTGACCCAGAAGCATTTAAGAAAACTGACAGCAACCAAAACTTCTAGCTGCTGGTATGTGAAAACTCTGAAAAGATAAATAATAAAGGGATTTCATGGTCCCTTCTCCCCTACCCCAGCTACCAGGTGGTTTAATTGCAGTCTTAATTTGCAAATTCTAAAGAAGCTTACAATGACAATAGAAAATGTTTCCTCCATTATATATGATACATGCAAAAAGCAAGGTTTGTTCTGTTTTCCCCTGATCACCTAAGCCCATTCAGCCCAGAGTTTCAGGAACTCTTATTTTTCCTTAGATATACAGTGATGATGGTTTGAGGCTCCTATTTTAGACTGACAAGCATTATATGAATCTTTAGCAAGGGGTTAAGGCCCTGCAGTCCAAGGTGGGAGCTGGCAAATCACCCCCAATGGTGAAAGCAGCCAGGACTGTCAGGGCTGGCAGCCACTGACCGGGCAATGGCCTCAGGTTCAGCTGACTGAGCTAACGGGAGAAACTGCTGGCTGTGATGTGAGAAATTGCTGGATGTGACAGATAACGATGACAGAAGCTGACAGGAGTTACCAATAACACCATGATGAATGGCTGAGTTTCACAGGTGGTTCAGAGGGAGAGATGTGAGAGAGGAACAAACCTCCCTGAAAGGGAGTTTTGGGACCTTGGGCAAGACCAACAGCATCTCAGTAACCACATCAGCCAGAGGACTTTTCTTATCACTCTTGGGGTTGGTATGTACTGGGAATTGTTAGGGACATAACTTTTCCCTTATTAATGTAGTAGACTTTATATCCTTTTTGTAAAGGCACACATATATGTAGGTGGAATAAATCACTGTGAATTTACTACCTGAGTGTGTGTATCTGTCCCATTATCTCAGAATCCTCAATCCCTGGAACAGAGGGAGAGCAATTTGTAACACATGATCTCATCTTCTCCAAGCACATCCCACAATGCAGCCAGTCGTTGGTCCTTAAGATGTAAGAGGTGAGAGCTCAGCATCCCCTCATAGGCACAGCAGGTAGGGGTGTCCTGACCCCTAGCCACTACAGCACACAGAAATAATAAGTTAACTCTGATTTCCAGACACAAGATAGGGGTGGAAAAGCTGGCAGTCCCATGTAGTAGCTAGCAAAACGATTCTGCTTTGAACGCTGCTGTTCTAAAAACTTTTAGGAAAGACCAGACCCTCACTTGAAGTAATTTAATGTGGTTGTTCTGAATTTACACAAGTTTTCTTAAAAAGTACTTATTAAGATTCATTCTTGCAGCCCATCCTGGCAAAAGTCTAAAAATGAGCCAAGTTGGAGGAGATGTGGGTGGGAGAAACTCATGTGCTAGGAATTGCAGCTGTAGTTTCAGTGGGCCTGTGAAGCTGCAGGACCCAGGGAGTGCTTTCACTCAGACAGAGATGACAGAAAACCATCTAAGTGTACTATGGCCTTGTTAAGTTTTCTAGCAATGAGGTTTCTTCAAATAATTTTTCTACTTGGAGTACCTGCCCTTGTTTCAGTCTGATTCACAACTCCATTGCTATAGTTTTATGCTGATATAACCCTTCTGAAAATCAATCAGCTAGACTGATGCTGGTATAAAACTGGAGTGATGCAGTGGTGAATCAGTCCCATGGTTATAAAACAGCATTTGTAGGAAATTACATAACTGGATCAGGAATATTTTGAAGGAATTAATCACGAAAAAACCCACCCAGATATGAGTATGTTTAAACTTTCCTGCCAAAAGAACCATAAATGTATTGCTGACTACCTAATCATGCACCAACCTGTTTTGAAAAAGAACTGGTTTCATTATAAAGTTGAACAGAACCAAAAGATACGAAGAAGTACTGTGTCTGATTTATATTGACAAAACATCTGGTATTCTCTCACTGGAAGGCAATTCTTTGCCCTTGCAGAATATTTAAGAGGGAAGATCAACATTTTTTGTACCTGAGAGTACAGAATGCATCAGGAGGTGGCCTAGTGGTGAGTTGTGCTAGTTGTAATGAAATAAACACTCACTTTGTGTCTCTGGGATGGGACCTACTTTGTATGACTGAATTGAAAACCGGTATCATAGTTCATTTCATCTGCTCCATCTTTCTGGCTCTCCCTCAGCAATGGGTGCTGATCACCAGCAGAATTCCATCTGTGCTAGTCTCTGCTTTCACAAGTAGAAACTGGCACAGGATTTAGTTCAAATCCTTTTGAATAAGAGCGTGTTTGCTGTCTTGTCTACACACACGGGAGGAGGATGTTCATCAGATCAGTTGGTATTGCTGAGCAGGAGTCCATTTTAGTACAGCCTTATAAAAGTGCTGGCCATCAGCTCATTCAAAATGTGATCAAAGACAGTGTAAATGTATTCTTGAATTAAGCTAGCACACGTACAATGGCTCCATCATATGTGCTTTGGCACGGCATGCATCAGAATGTCCAGTTTTGCTCCTCAGGATGGCAGTCTGCCCTCCCATACTTGGGTATCTCAGGACAACATTCAAACATAGGAATGGTGGTTATATGTGCCCTGTATAGCTACAGTGGCTTCACATAGTACAAGGGATTTTTTTGCATTGCAGTATTGAAAGGTCTCAGATGTCTGTGTGGTTTCATTATTTGCTGCTCTTTCAAACTGAAAGCCCAAATCTGAATCTCAGCACACTACCTGTGCTGCAGCTGCACTTTACCAAAGGCTCAGTCTAGCTTCCCTCCCAAACTGACAAGGAGTGACAAGTTTTACTTTCCTATTATCTTGGCAATCATTTTTCCAGCTGCATTAGGTACTTTTTAGTTATAAATTCTGGAGCATCCTGTAAGTGCCTCTCTTATTAAATCGTGGTGAGTGCCCACAGTCATTTTCCCAGCTGTCCATCTTAACCTAAGAGATGAAATCGAAGAGGGGTTTGTGTTCTTTTTGCCACAAAGAATGAATTCTCATCTTTAGGCTTGGAAGTGAACATGAGACTTTTGTTCACTGAACCCTGCAATACCACAACTAAGGTATTACTTAGGTAACTCGATAAAAGCAGTAAAAGACTGGTTTAAACCACCAAATTAAGAACTTTCTTTCTGCTGAGAAAAGAGGGATTTCCTGGAACATACTGCCTCAGATGGTCACAGATAGAGGTATTTTTATCAGAAGGTACAGGAAAGGATTAGATAAATTCATGGACAGCAGGTCTGTAAGAAGACATGAAAAGGATTAGGCAGCACTGCTTTCTCAGACTTCCCCAATAAAACAATTCTGAATACTCAAAGAGAATGATAGAAACAAAAAACTTGCTATTTGTTGGAGACAAACCTCTGGGTTAACTGGACTGTCAGTCTGGCACAGAAGAACATTTTTTGTGTTTCTACAGAACTTTTACAAGTCTCATTCCCAGTATGAACCTAAGTACCATGAATTTTGGACTTATGACTCTTCCCCCTAAGATATTTCAGAACAAAAATCTGTATTAGCCTTAAGTAGACAGGGACTTTGTCTCACCTTCTTCTCTAAAATTCAGCCCAAGCACTGCACTATGTGCTCAATTATTTGGTTGTTATCCCATGTGTGTGATATCCAGGCTACGGCCTACACCTCTGTCTCAAAGCTAGTGTGTTTTCCCTCCACTTGACCTTTGTACTGTGTGTTCTGTTCTCATTTGTAGCCAGTTTAAAAAAAAATACCTTTTTCCTTTCTTTTTATAATTTCATACTATTTGTCCTGCCTGATGTCCACCCTGCTCAAGTGCACTGACATACTTGGAGAGTACTTTAAAAATCAATATATAGCAGTAGCTGCAGAAACTGACTAAGTTGTTTGTGAAATATCATCTGGGACCAGGCATGGAAGACAGGGCTTTTGTCAAGCATAGTCTCTTATTATTGATTGTCCACAGATCAAAGCAAGCATGTTGTAAGATGTAGTAAAATACAAGATAACTTCCAACTGCTGGGAGAGTCCTTAAACCCTTGACATGGAAATGCTGGCCAGGAGTTGGAGATTGGTTTGGTGGGTGGCATGCAAGCATGCAGAAACTGCTCTTTCCAAAATATTTCTGACATTGCTAATGAATGCATCATTTCACTTGTTCTAAAACTGGCCTGACATGCTAATAAATACTTGCTAACTTGGAATGTTTGCCTTTCATTCTTGCAGGCCCTAATGATTTTAGTTCATTCCCTTCTTTGCCCTTTTCTTCCTTTGCTTTGAATAGACATAGGAGGAGTCCCTGCATATTAATCTTGTTAAGTGTGCTGGGGTTGATGGTCTAAAATCTAAACTGCTTGATTTAGCTGCCAGAGGTAAGGTTCCTTGTTATTTAACCTCACTCTGGAGACTGATGAACTGCTCTGAAAATACAACAAGGTCATACCTTTCCATAACCATGAAAGTAAATTAAATATGACCTTTTACAGATCTAGTTCATGACTTCTTGTAATTCCTAAATCCCAAGGAAAAAATAGAAGCCAGACAATTTCCCAGAGAAGCATTTTTTTGCTGCTTTTTTTTTTTACTCAATGAGTTGCTTTTATTACTTAAGACATTCAATGTTTCCTCAGTGGTAGCTGTGTTGCAACTACTCTGCCACTTGTTGGCTGTGGCTGTTGTCATCCCAGTGAAATAGGCCGCAGCTGTTTTTAATAACTTAAAGCTAAAATCCTCAGCATGTTAAGTCGCCAACTCCTTTTATGGGAAAACACTCAGAAAATGCAATCAACACTTATTCATTGTTACAACTAATAATTCAGTGTTCACACACGTAGCACTCCATATCAACATATGTCAGGTCTGCCTTGAAGGAAAAGAGCAAGTGTTAGTTACATGATCAGTTCTAGGGTGGCTCCTTCTTGAGAATAATTTATCCCATGGTGATGGATTGTGGATGTGTTCAGAAGTTTACCATGATGTCCTAGCTGAAACAAATAACTTTTTGCACCCCTTACCTCTCTGCCTCCCCTCAAAAAATGAACATGTTTCTCAAAAAGCAAACAAGACATTGCTTTGGGGTAGGACCCTGCTTAATTTACCCTGCAGGAGCACTTCCTTGTAGTCACTTAGTTTTACTGTTTTGATCATATAATGGTACTGAAACCTCTTTCTGTTTGTAACAGGTGGAGGAAAATTAAAATCTTGCTTTCACATATGTGTATATATCTATATGTATATTAATATCTTATATATTCATATATGTGACAATATACAAAATTACAAAGTTGACAGGAAAAGTGTAGGCACAGTTGTAGTGTTGGAAGCCACTATGTGGGGGGAACTATGTAACTCCTGGGGATATTAAAAGTAATTTGCAAGATAGAAATGGCCCCTCAATTTTCTTTTTTTCTCTAAATGTAAATAATATGAAAAACAGGAGGCAATTTGTTCCACTGTTTGTTCTCCCCACTATTAGGTTGATACTCTGTACAAAACTATTCTTCAGAATCTAAATTTCCTGTACATAACAGCAAGTCATTTTCTTGCAATACATCCTGTTGGGAACTATATCCCTTAGTTCAACTAGGAAAAAATTGTTCTATAAGTGCAAATTGATATTTGTTATTAGAGTTGTACAAGTAGTCTATTTTATGTGTGCAGTGATATAATCAGCTCACCATTTCTGTCTCTGCCAGTCTGCTCTCTCCTTGGGCTGCAGGCAAAGGGGCAGGTGAGTCTATGGTGTTGGCAGCTAATAGGCAGAGCCATTATGCAGCTCTCTTGGATCGTTAATGGGCAATATTAGCTCAAATTGACCCTGTTTAGACATTGAGTGCCTTTGGCCTCACTCCAAGATACTTAACAAGAACAAGTATCTGATAATATGTACTTTTAAAAGACTATATTGCTTAAGCAATATCTCATTGCAAGAAGCTCTAGTGTGCACCAGCATTTTCCTTCCAAAAGGTTATAGAAAGTATAACTTCACATAATGTGGATCATATTTGTCAGACTGAGGAGAGTTTAGGCCCAGGAATTTAGACCCCATCAGTGTATTGTACTCTGCTACAGTAAGAGCCACTCAGTATCTCTGTTTCACATTATTGCCTGAATTTCTTAGCACAGAAGCAAGTTTTAGCTTTTTTGGAAGACAAGCTGTGCTGAAGTTTCTGATTATGCAAAGGTTTGGATAAAAAAAGAGAAGGGACAGCATGAGCACACAAAAAGGTTGCTCCCTCCATCAGGTACATTTTGTATCTTTTTCTAGTGGCACATGTGTCCACTGTCAACTCTGTGCTCTCATGGGGCTCTGTTTATAGACAGAAGAATGGCCAAGCATGCTGTTGAACAGCTTGTTTCAGGACTGACATTAGATACCTAAATAAAGTGGTTATTCTTAGAAAATACCCATGACAAAAGAGAGCCTGATAATAATTTTTGTACATTAAAATTTCTTTTCACCTGTCTTAACTAAACAAAGCTGTATCAGGGATGTCAGTAACTGGGACACATTAGGCTGATAGAACTGATTATTACTTTTAAAAGATAGATATGCAAACAGTAGATTACATTGTCTCTACAATGTGCAGTCAAGGGTGGCAGGTGAGATGATGCTAAGTATGGTGAAAGTGTGTGCTTTTAGACCATTGATGGAAGAGCAGGAACTTGAATATTCTGTCACTATTGCATTGCAATTAAACATTTATTAATGGCCCTTCCAGTCCCCCTCTGTTCATCTGCTGTGCTAAAGTACATGCAAAAGAGATATGACACAATGCTACATACAGATCCAGTAAAGAGCCATAACGTTGTCTATACCAGCATTTAGAAGGAAGTGAAAAAAGGGGGAAATTGTGACTTATTAACTCAACTGTATTTGCAACATCACGAGTGTTAGCAGATGAAGAATTACAATCATTACCTAGGAACCTAACGGCCCATGAAACCAAGTGCCAAGGTTAAACAGGCTGTCTAAACAACAGGGTTTTATTTTCTAGTACATCAGATTTGCTCAAAGGATAGGAATATAGTTTATGTGAATTATGTGTTCATCAAAAGGCAGTTGCTAGCAGAGCATGGGGCACATAGCTCCCAGTGCAACCCATACGGGTAAACATCTCGTCTGCCTGTTGGGGACAATTAAAATGTCTATTGAAACACACACAGACACTGGGGAGACTAAATTATTCCAATTCATTTCACATGTCCCACCAACAGCAATTTTATTTCATTAAGAGCGTGGACAGACCCTAGAGATCTGGAATGAGCTTCAGTTATAGCTCAAGGTGTTCTTCAAAACTTGCACATAAAAGAGGACACAAAAAGGGAAAGAAATTAAATACAAGGAAGGATTAAGGTTAAAGAAAGCAGCAATGCTTTTGACAATAACAATACCCACACCAGACAGAATTTGTGCAGGATGTTAGAAAATTGTCCCATGCCTATAATATATATAGTAGAGAAAGGATCGAGGGCCCATTGTGCAAGGCACTGCACAGATTTTTAATAGCCAGGTCCTCCCTGTAGCATTTTCATCTTCATTTGTTTGTTTTTTCTCTCTCCTTCTATACCTTAATCTCTGAGGGTCAGACTGCCATCTGTCTGATGCTCTGCCCTTGTTGGGACTGCTCAGGATAACATAGTTTTAAATGCAGGTTAGTTCTGGATAAGGAGGTGAACCCAGATAACAACATGGGCTGCTGTGCAGTGAGTCAGAAAAAGGCTCATGTCCTTGGTTTAGCTGAAAGCTCCATGCTACCTGGCTAGCCTGGTCCCTCTGTACAGGACTGATTTCACCCTGAGAGAAGAACTTGAGTAGCAGGACACACCCCTGCTAGGACATGGAGCTAGTCCATCTGTTCACATTTCTACCTGAAATGTCTGAAATTTATCGTCAGTCAGAAAAAAAACCAGTGCTATGATTTCATTACTTCCAAATGAAAACATATACCCGAGCTTAAAAGGAGGAGACAAACTGATACTCAGTTGAACCCTGAGTTTGTAGGGTCTGCAGGACTAGATGAGAGATTTTGTGAAATATGTGTGTGGCTGGTCATTCTGTAGCATCTGTTCTCTCTACTACCTCTGCATTTCCAATATTGTTTCTGCTGCTTTCTGTAAAAGAAAAAATAAATCTGTGCCTATGCAGAAGAATTACCATGGATAATTCTTTATTTCTGTGAGTGACATGATCTAAATAACACCTAGAAAGTAGTTAGAGAAGCAGGAAGCCTCTTACTTTTTGGCATGGCAACAGAAGTTTAAAGATACTTTTAATATTGCAGAAATAGCTGACAAAAATCAAATTACCATGACAGATCTCAACTGCCTGATCCAGTGGGCTAATGCCAACTTACAGGAGTTTAAGAACTGGGCCAATGATACATGAACAAAATATAGCTGCTTTTTGCGAACCAGGATAGAATTCTACATCTGCTTAGTGAGCATACTTATTTTAATATTTAAAAAAATTAAGCCAGTTTAAATGAGACTTTTTTATAGGAGAACTTGTGACTCACTAAGATGCCAGTGTAATCATTGCTGTTCTTAAAATTATGAAAACCCCCTTTGATTTAATGTGTTGATTCACAGGTAAGAACAGAATCATGATACTTTAAGTGGAAAAGTCCAGTACAGACCTCTTGATTTTGAGGATTTCTCTCTCCATGGAGATCACTAATTGTGAAATTCCTCACAGGCATACCTATGCTTGACAGGAATGTAGCCTGGTCTGCTAAGCAAGACTTGTTAAAGATCATCAGTTGAAAGAACAGTATTCACATATAATAGGCTCAGAAAGAAATAGCCAAGAATTTAAGTAAACAACATCATTGCAACCAGCAATTATCTTCGAGCTCTTCGAAACAAATACACATGAATCACCCTCTTGTGATTTCCCTTTCAAAAATGCAGGCAAATTGTTATGGTTATTGTGGTTGTTTCTGTAATTGATCTAGTTAAGATGTACAGTGGAATGTATACGTGGGTTTAAATCAGCTGCTAAGGAGGTCTGATTAACCTACTGGATTTGCTGAAGTGATTTGGGAGACTGCAGGCAGCAAGTTTGCCCAGAGTGTGCCATGACACAGAGTTGCTTTGCCTCTTGTTCTTGGAAAGGGCCAGAGGTGACACAACCCCAAATGCACACAATACCAAGGCACTGTGAGATAAGCTGATTGCTAATGGACGAGCTAACACTGCTTTCCTGCAGCAGTGTCCCACTGCCCTTCTGTAGTGGGACCTGTCCTCAAAGCCCCAAGGATAGTGGACACTGAGGAGAACAGTCTCTATCTACATTCTTGGATGTCCTAAATAAAGTACTGCTAGTTATTTTCCTTTCTCCAAAAGGGCTGATCATAGAATCACAGAGTCACAGGAGGGTTTGGGCTGGAAGGGGCCTTAATGATCATCTAGTCCTGATCCCTATGCCATGGGCAGGGACACCTTTCAATAGACCAACCTTCAGCTTTCAGGGATGGGACATCCACAACTTCTCTGGGCTGTGTGTTTCAGGGCCTCAGCACCCTTGTAGTACAGAATTTCTTCCTAATAGCTAAGCTAAATCTGCCCTCTTGCAGTTTAAAGTACTATCCCTACATGCCCTTGTCAAGTCTCTCTGCAGCTTTTGTGTAGGCTCCTTTAGGTACTGGGAGGCTGTTATAAGGTGTCCCCAAGTGGATAAATTTAAACGCTCGTTAAAATTTTGGAAGTTTAGCCATGACTTCAGAACGCATGAGAGGAACTGGTTGATTCAAGAGTGGCACAGTGATGGTTTTAGTTAAAAATGGTTGTGTGATGTTTTGGTAGGGAGGTTTGCTTTATTGAAATTCCCATTCAGTCAGAACAAACAAGAGTATTTTCAATGGCCAGTCTCATTATTTGCACTGTTCAGTGTACATGGGATTTGAGGGGGAGGGAGGAGAGCACAAGCTGCAGAAGGGAACATTCTGGAAGGACGTTGGTTGAATTGCTGTATGTGCTCCCAGGTAGCATCCTGTGCTGTGCTGAAGCAGATCTGTCACAGTCTTTTCAACAGCCACTCCATGTTGTAAGAATGAGCCTGTGAGGATGTGTTTAGTTATTCCATGTCAGGTGAACATAGTTTGAAAGCTTAATGGGAACAGCACAGAAGTCTGTGAAGGACTCAAGGGCAGTTTCTTAAAAAGTGAAGGGGAAGAATTTTATTTTCCCTATTGTTTTAATTGAATAGGTTATTCTATTAGCTCAATTATGACTCGATATCGCTGATCAGGAAACCTGGAAGTCTCTCAGCGTTTTGTAAGCATGGCCATCAATGATGCATGTAACTTGATGACTAGAATGCAAATTTCATTGGTTTAGGATTATTAGCTTTCAATTTTCTTTAGGGCTTGCAAGGATATTAGATTATATCATATACAGAGGGGTTTTTTCCTCTCATCACAGCCCCAAACACTGCACTTAGGTAGCAGACGTCCCAAAACTCAGAGCACATGCTTGTTCAAAGTCCTACACTGAGACTAGCTAGGAATCAAAGTTTTTGTGCACCTGATACATTCAATGGCCATAAGCCCAGGGTATTAAACTCCTGTGTGACTTCTTGGTGGCACTTTTTTCCCACAGAAGGAAGAATGGCTATCATTACATTCAAGTTATTAAGATAGTTATTTCTGGTAGTAATTCCAGTACATTAAATGATACAAAACATAAACCAGTCCCATTATATTCCAGGCGCAGCCAATTTATACAAGAGCTGGGAATGAGATCAAAGCAGTTTTTTCTATCTGACCAGCCCAATCACAGGATGTGCACATCATGTGCTGGCTGCTGACACAGCACTGTGTATCACACAGCAGCACAAGCAGAAAGAAATATTACAGTGACGTATTTTGGGAAGGCCTGTGCTCATATCACATGTTTGTTCACTGTAGACTGAATGGGTGGAAAGACTGACAAAGCTGCACTGCAATGGCAAATTTGCACTGGAGCCACCACCACAGTCTGAGTACCTAGAGTCTGAGGATGAGACTGGTGGTGCTCCCACAGTCACTGCTCTAGAGTAGAGGATGTCTGAGGCTTCAGATTTGGCAGTGGTCTCCAATGCCAGTGAAAAGGGCCTAGCTATGAAAATTACATGTTTCAGCTTCTTGGTTTGGAATGCTCACACTGGACATTTTGGATACCTGTTTATGTTCTTCATATTCCATAAGCTATTCTGCCATGTAAAACTTCTGATTCTCTTGGGAGCCTTGTTCAAAATTACATGGAGAATATAAAGAAAAATTCCAAGTCCAAGCAGTTGCAATTTCCTTTCTTTTAGCAAGACCAAAAAGTGTAGCTGTAGTTATTAATAAAACACATAACATTTAGAGAGCACTGTAATCTGCTTTTCATATATGTAGTCCCTTTTCTTTTAGTGGGAGTGCTTGCAAAGGAGGGAGAGCCTCAAGAGGTGTAAAGGGTATAGAATTAATCCCAAATTGAAAAACCTGTCAACACCTAATTGCTTCACATCACAGCACTGAAAGACAGGTGGGTAAAGGCTATTATCATCATTGCCTGGGAGCAAAGTTGAAGTGGGGGTTTATTATATTTCCCTCGAGTC
>NW_008651319.1:28968-38052 GCF_000695815.1 Acanthisitta chloris
GTACTCTTTTGTGAGCCCATGCTTAGCATGAAATAAGAAAGAAAAAGGCAATGCAATTAAATTTGTTTGAGTTGGCAAGCTCTTAAATAGCAGACTCTTGGGGAGGCAGGGAGAAGGCAGCTACAGAGCCTTTGCCTCCTCTGCTGCAGAGACAAAAGACTGAGTTTCATTAACAGTTACACCTACATCAGTTCAAAAATAATTACCATGTAAATTGAATTTGTGTTAGAAGCAATTATTTAATAATCCTGAAACAAATCTTGCTATTTAATTGGGAGTCTTGACAGATAAAATAATGAGTAAATATTTCAGTAGTGCGACCCTATACATATATTCCTTCCACTTAGATGTTTCCCAGTTTTCTCTTAAACGCAGAAGGGTTATAAGCTAATTTAATACCTATTGCTCAAATTCATATCTGGTCATAAGATGCTAACATTCAAACCCAGCACAAACCTTTTGTGTTGTCCTCGTGTCCATTTGTGCTCCTCCATTACCTAGTTCCTTTGCTTGGGCTGGTGATGCTGATCCCACTGTGCTGGCAATACTGGGACACCCACTCTCTGCCACAGGAGCTCAAGAAGGGAGAGAGGCTATTCTGGAAGAACATGGGACATTTGTCAGCCAGCCTAATTCAGAATGCATGGCATTGATGAGGAACATCAGAAACCAGGAGAAGGCATCAGTCCACTGAAGATAAAAGAGTGGAGAAGAGACCACATAGGGGGAAAAAATTGAGTACAGACACAACCCATAGTAAAATGCTTAGAATTTTTGAGAGGTGCATAACTACAGTATTTGAACACTTTAATTGAAATATTGTTTTATATTAAAAGCATATTTCATCCCTTCTTTAGAATCACAGACTTTGAAATAAATGAGTTCTTTTATTATCAAGTTGGCTTCATGTTATACCAAATTAACTTTCAGTGGTTTAATTACCCATAATATATTCAGCTTAAAAGCAAATGGCATCCATTTTGCCTAGCACAGCAAATCAAAAGTTCTCATAGAAATGGACTGCTTAGTGCAGACAGGATTCATAATTTTCTAGCAGTGAAACCAGTTATCCATGGGAGTAATACAATAATTCAGGCAGTATTGGACCAGATGAAATGGACCAGATTAAATGCACCTGATTCTAGCAATTTCTGTGAAGCACTGAAGAGAGAAGACTAACCCCATTCCTAATCCTTCCAGCATAGGGGAGAATCATGCTCATCTATTTCCCTTCTTCCTGTTCGCTGAATATTTTGGATGCCTACAGTAACTCAACTCCACTTAATTCCTAACTTCAGTTAATTATAAATCTCTAGTCATCAAATCTTAATATTCTCAAGACAAAATTAAATTGTGGTCTCCACAGAATGCCTTTTCTGCCAGTTTCCTGTTTGGAGAAGGAAGAGTTTAAAATCCTAACAGGAAAAGCACTTCCCAGATTGTAAAGGGGGCCAAAAAAAGAGCCCCAAACAATAACAAAATCCCCCCCCCAGACTGAAATAGAAATTATTCTGGGGACACTTAGTAAGGAAAAAAAAGTTATAGAGCAGGGCACCAAAGATCCCTGAAAGCATTTTATATAAAGAATTGAACATATTGAGGAAGGAAAGCAGACATCACGGAGACCTTAACTTGACAGGCCTGTTCCTGTGTTTACCACGAAGAGGCCACTTATTTGTAGCCCCAGAGTGGAGATGAAGAAGGAAGATGTTGGGAAGTGCTGTTCTTAAGTTCTCTGTTGCAAACAACATTTCTGCTGAACATGCACCTGACCTAACGTATACTTAGAAGCGTCTGAAAGTCTTTTGTCTGACTTAAGAGTGTTACGGTTCCGAAAAGGGCATGCTACTCAAATTGTAAACATAATGTGCAAACAGAAATAAAGAGAGTGTTTTTCCTTTAAAAAAATCAAAAGCTTTTCAGTTAAAACTGGAATTTGAAGTTCTTCATTATTTCCTTTGCAGCTGATCAGTAAATTACCAGACTGTTTTGCACATACATTCAGGAAATAGTTTATTTGTTTTGAAGAGGTAAGAAAAGAAGATGGCAGTTCCTGGTATGAAATTTATAGAGATGCTTATGGCTTCTTTCTCTAAATTAGTGACACAAAAATCTTCGCAGGTTTCTCCTGAGACAGTTTTTTTTTTTTTGTTTTAGATGAGCTCGTGTACCAAGTAGCACAGAGAAATTTTATTTGTATTTGTTTACACTTAGGTACAGCTCCATGCACAGGCTCAAGCTTCTGTTGCCATGGTCCTTGTGTATCTTCTGGTCTCCCTGATTGCTGTGCTTGGTTTGCTGAATTCAGAGGGGAACCCATTAACATGCTCAATATTTGATGTGGTAGTCTCTGTTTCAATATTAATTCCTTGGTGTGTCATATCTTGCATGATAATGGTTATTAACATTCTCCATGACCCCAGATATTTATATTCACTGTTCCTCTATTATACTAGAAAAAATGTACTGATGTCTATTAAGCTATTTTAAATATTAAGAATGGTACTAATACTGCTAAAATAATGAAACTGTATATACATTCCAAACTTCATTTATTTGGAAAAAAATCAATTTGTTTTTGTCTGGAGCTTGTTAGATGACTGCATCTACAGAGAAATGCCAAAGTGCAGTCTTCTTTGTCCTCCCTCTAGAGGCTGAAAACCAAAACAAGAGTCAGTGATTTCAACCACAATGAATGATCGTGCTGAGCTCTACCAGGACAAAGTAGTGTTGTGGTTATGGGAATCCTGAGCCAGACCTACAGTACATACTTAGCTGGTCCCTGTGGAAAGACAGGACCTGTTCAAATGTGCTGATTTCATTATGTCAGTAAAACAGAGCCCTCCCACTGAGACTCACACCAACACTGCTCAGGTGTCAAAGATTGCCCTAGAATATCATGGGCCTTGGAACTGCCCTTGTGTACCAATGACTCCCTTTCTTCTCCATCATATTCACCACTTAAGCAGAGACAGTTAAAATGACAGTAAAATATTTGCAGGGTGCATTTCAATGCATTTAAATAGCAAATAATCCTTAGTGAAAACTTGAGTTTGAGGCAGCTCTATGTCAAAGTAGGCACTAATTATTAAATATATATCATGTTTTTGATGGTCATTGGCTGGAGTTTTGTGTATGACCCAGTTCTTTCCTGGACTGGGTTCAAAAGTGAAGAGGTCAGTGACTAGAGGAAATCACAAAACATTCAAATCAAATCTTTAAAAAATGTTAAGATATATAGAATCAGTTAATACTTTTTTCTTCTGTCATGTAAGTAGTGGGTAAACACAAATGTCTGAAAGTGGACATAGATTTGGGGACATGAGAATTTTAACTGTTCCCAAACTTTCCTTATCTACTGCCCATAAATATATTATCTGAAATTACTTACAGGACGTAAAGTGTTGCTACCTTGTGAAGGACAAGATGTATTCTTTCTCATCATGAAGGAACTCTGAAAGGACTGTTTGCTGCTCTACTGCTCAAAAATTATTTTTTTTTTACTTTGTGCTTTTCAGAATGATCAAATTCAAGCCTGGTTTTATAAGGAAAAAGAATTGCATAAGTTCACTAGTAATCTTATTTTATATTCCATTAAATGACATAAAATCTTGCATCCTGCACATTTCAAATCTAAATGTTAATTGAGGTGCACGGAAAACATTCCATCAGAAACTACTGTGTACAACACATCATTTAACCAATTGCAAAATATTGTATTAGACCATTTTAAACCTCTTTGTAGGATAATAGGATGATTCAAATAGCTGTCACTGAAGTAAATATAAATCACAGCTTGACTAATCATAAACAAGCATTGTTATATAAAAAGTACTTTTTTCTAAGTGAACCTTATAATGTAGTGCTGAGGTGTTTTTTTTTCCAAATCCTGCACTGGGAGAAGTACTGGTGGCTTTATCTTTAGTTCAGAGCTGAGTTGAATATAAAGGTTATCTTGATCATTCAGGTTTCAAAGGGGCTTATATTTTACAAATATTTTGTTCAGACAAAGACCATGTTTCTCCTGAGTCACAACAGCTGACACATCATGTTCTAAAGGCACTTCACATTTAGAAGGTGACCTTCCAAACAGACTCTTCAAGTCTGTGTAGGTGGACTCCCCATCTGGAGATTTTTTTTTTGCTCGGGTTTCTTGTTTTTCAGAAAAAGCATGTATCTCTTTCCCCTGCTTTTTTTTGTTGTTACTGATTTGTGACTTGGTCTCTTTTTAACAACTGGTTTAAGCAGCTCCTGCCCAGTAACAAATGTGTGTGTGTCTCTGCAAGTGCTGATGTGTGTGTGTGTGCACAGATAGGGGAAGATGGAGGAGAACAACAGTGAGGAGATAAAACCAAGATATAACCTTATAAAACATTTACAGCTAAAGACTCAACAGAATTCCAGTTGCAAACAACTGCTTCCACCATGAAGTTCTCATTTCTGTTCTTTCTTTCTCCGATCTCTTTTAATAGTTGCTCTGATTTGAGTCTGTGCCTTCAGCAGCTTCTGGTTTCATGCCTTTCAGTTTTTCAAATCATAGGCACAAGCAGATCTGGTAAAGTTGCTGACCACAGACACCTGTTTCTTTGGTTTAAGATTCCCATAAGTATTTTAATTGGATTTAGCATTAAATTCTTCTCTGTGGAATGCTGTGACTTTGAAAGGGCATCAGCAAAGCATTTTAGCAGTGAGATTTATCTCTGAGTGATACAGCATACTCCCACAGTTCATCCTCTTGGCTGACATGTACCATTGTTGGACTGACCTGTGTCTAGCCATGGATGTGAGGCTACTTACAGGCAGAATGATGAGAGAAGGATTACCAAACCTACCAAGATCTCTGCTGCTCAGTTCTCCTGAAGCTTTTGAGGAGCAGGCAGGTGTCCTGTCCAGTCCTCCATGCTCTGATAGACAAGGGAGCAGAAAATTTGGGAATTTCCTATACAAAAAGAGCTCACACATTGCTAAATATTTTTCACAGAAAGAAAATCAGCTTTAATATTTAATGTTGCTTGTTCAAAGTTGAGGCATTCCTTCAGTGCTCCATCACTAGAGAGACGTGCATATTATTTCTTGTAGAGGAAGAACTCTAAGAAAAGAAAACATAATTGGCTTCTCTTCCCCTACCTGCCAAGTGATGGGTTGTTATAAGCCCATGATTTACTCATGAGGTAGTATTCATTACCTTTCAAAGAAAATAGGGTAATTTTAGCTAATGGAATCATCTTATTTCTAAGAGTATTGTGCGTATGAAAGGAGAACTAGTTAGGAAACACTCTCTTTCTGTATTAACAGCCCCATGGCTTTGGCTAAGAACTACTAATTTGCACATCAGTATTGACTTTGAAAGTCAGTTCACTACCAGATTTATTATAGGATGTAATCAAACTCTCACTCAGCTCCACATTTCATTGGTGACACGACATAATCCATTTTCTGTGTGTTAGAACTAGAGTAAGCTCTTTTTAGTGTTGAAATGTCAACCATGCAGCCTGAGACATGTTGTGATTGAGATCAGATATCCTGTTGGGCTGTCTGAGAAACTGACTTTTAAAGCAGTTCTTATGAAGAGTCTTTGGTGCATTTATCTTTGCAACTGTTCCTTTGTTCTCTTCACACAGCATGCTGCAAACTGAATTCCTTTCTTTCTGTTCATACAATATAACTAGCCAAACATGTTTCTATGTAAAATTTAAAAATAATATCCATAATTAGATAAGAATCAAATTAAAACCTGACAAAGGATGTTCTGCTGTATGTTCCATTAGACATCACAAAGGAGCAGAACAGCAGGACAGATCAGAAAAAGATAAAACATAAAGGGACTTGGTAAGAGTAACTGAACAGGGAGAGCTGAATATGAGATAAGAAAACAAATTGTAATGGAATGGAAGGACAAAGACTAAAAAAGGCACAAAAGGGAAAATGAAAGACCAAATGGAGACTGGTATTGTTCAAGATGCAATACTGAAAAAAAAACTGGGGAAAAGAGGAATTTTTTGAGCTCTTTGCAGTTTCTCATCTGGTCACTTCATTTTCTAAGAAGGTTGTGTGGGTGGTGTACTGGCCAAATCTTAACCACTGATATATATACCTTATTTTGTAAGAGTAGCTGGTTTCTGTGGTCATTGAAACATGGACACAACAGCCACATGCAGAGCTAATGCTAAGCATGATCCTCTCTGCCTGCTGGGAGAGTTGTATTGGTAGCTGTATGACCTGGGATGGTGTTTGGTTAGCATTTACAACCTCTAGTCTTGTGGTACAGGAAAAGAGTTCCTTCTTTCACAGTGAACTCCATTTATTGTACATCTAAGTGTAGTGATTTTCATCCTCAGACAGACATCTAGCCTCCTGCAAAGAGACAGAATGTAGGTTTTAACCAGGTGTGTTACTGAGTCTGGTAACACAGACTGGGAGCTCAAATATTTATGATTAACACCTTGTACTTGAATGCTTAGATATATTAACTTGTTCCAAGGTACTCCAAGATTGAAGAGATATTTATCCATAAATTTGTAATTAATTAAACTAATTCTTCCAGTAATTCAGATAAAGAAATCTTTTACCATTTATGTTTGCAGAGGTAATAGGCAAATGATTCAAAGAATCACGGAGTGGTTTGTGTTGGACAGGACCTTGCAGACCATCCAGTTGCAAGGCCCTGCCAGAGGCACAGGCTCTGACACCTTGCACTGCACCAGGCTGCTCAAAGCCCCAGCCAGACCCAGCTATGCTAATACTCTTTAATGAATCTACAAGTTATCTTGCATGCTGAGGTGCACAGCACTGTGGCATCAGAAATTCCGTTCACTGAAGGTGGCTATAAAAGAACACTGCCACTTTCTCTCTCCTGTTTACTTAGATTTACGCAGTGAAAATGAACTTTTAGTTCTCTGTAGGTGTATTGACAGAATTTGTTCTGGCTTTAAGTAAACAAGCAGAATCCCCAGACATACTAGGATAAGAGTATTTGGTTATATTTTAATAAATTAAGGGTTTGTTTTTATTTTTTGACTAGTCAAAAAAGAGTAAAACTGGCAGCTTGGAAAAAATGCTAATGCGTGACAAAATTTGGGCTGCATCCCGAGTGACTAAATCCTACCTAATTAATGCTAGCATAAATCCAGAGGAATTCTGTGGAAATAAAATTACTTACACTTTATTTCTCTGGCCTAATGGACTGCAACACTTGGTCCACATTGTTTAATATAATAGAATTTACTTTTGATATGCAAAATATTTCAACTGCCAGGACTCTCATGCAAGAAGAAAGGAAGAATCTGAGTAGCTGCCAACGTGAACTCTGAATGCAGTACATTTTCATCACATAGTCTAACAAACACTTCTTGCATTAACTTTACTCTTCACTGAGAATGAATCTCTCTCGTAGTTTCATCAGATCAGAAGTATCAGTTCATTTGCAGCAAGCACAATGGTGTGTAATGGGAAGCTTGAACTATTTGTGTCATCATACATTTTTTGCACATGTTACAAAACAGACAGGTGAAAATATTTTGACTTTTAGGACTGTGCTAGTCTGATGAAGCATGGGCTTACTTCATGAGCAGACCTTTCCTGCATGACACAAACTGTAATATATGACATATTACAATAGCACAAGCTTAAAAGTCATTACATCAATAGCAAAGAAATGGGGAAAAAATCATCAGTCAAGGCCACATACATGTGACAGGACTCGTGATATTAAAATTCCTCCCCTGCAAAATAATAAATAGTTCACAATCACTCAAATATGTGCAAAGATGTCACTATGCTATTTCTAAACTTCACATAAACAACACTCAAACCTAAAAGATAATGAACCCAACCCCTCAGGCTTGCATATATATTCAGACTAACTTCTATGTTCTAAGGCCAAGCCTGGCATTTTATCATTTTAATCATCCAATCATGTGCAATGAACTAATTTGCTACAACATCTCATTGAATTCCTTGCTGATATATGTTTGCTGCTACCCTCCTCTCACCCCCAAATATTTTTTAATACAGATTAGGAGAACAAATAAAATATGCAAACAAAATAAAGTAGGAAAACAAAAGTTATGTCCTTGTCATTGTGTCCTGGCATCACCATCATCCACTGGGCACTGATGCCAAGATGCCAGGTGAAGACCCCTGGGCACCCTGTGCCTGCTCTGCTCTTAGAGAAGAGCTAACTGATTCTGGAGCCTCACTTGATAGCCCCCTCCCCTACAGCACAAAAAGGATTAGTGGGTATTTCTTTTATGAAATACACAAGGCCAATCTAAAACATGAGACTCCTGATTTTATTAGCCACTGCACAAATGCAGAGCTAGGGACAGTTCCTGGACTAAAGGGATTACGGTTGAAAAATAGATTAAATAAAGATTATTGTATCCTTCTTACGTAAGAAGTTGGAGGAGCTCAGTTCATGAATGAGTTCTTCCAGTCAACAAAAAGGGGAATGGAGAAACACAGATTTAACACTGGATGCCTTGAATATTGTGCTCATTGTTTGCATGGCCAATATTCTTCATGACACTTGTGGAAGCTACACGAGCCTTCCTCTCCCCACTGCATCATCACTGCCAGGGACTCACAGCTCAGTTTTGTGCAGAAATCTGCAGAACATCATGTCTCATGTGTAAACGAAGAAACCACTGAAAGCTTAAAAAAATGAAGTTTCTTCTACTCTCCAGATGCATTTTTTGTACGCTGCCCAGTCACATATATCTGCATATGTGTGTGTTAAAAATAAAAAGCATATGAGTCATCACACGGCATTTCTGCAAGAAGGGTACACCAAGGAAAGGGAGGTCAAGGATAGGAACTGTAATGGTGAAAATGGATTGACTGAAGTATTTCTCACAAAGCTACAGCCTTGGCTCTGAGGCACTCTATGAATGTGGGAGCTGCTGGAGGAGCAGCACACCAGGGGCTAATTCCCATACATGAGACCATACAGGAAGCAAAAATTAGCCATTTGACATTCCTCAAGATAAATATAAAGAGGAAGAAGTGACTGGCATATGCCTGTTCCTTAGCTTGTTACATGAAAAACTAGGTGGGGAGACCTTCCCCATGGCAAAAGAAAGTTAC
>NW_008651319.1:38083-81119 GCF_000695815.1 Acanthisitta chloris
TTAAAATTCTAAATCTTACAGATCATCCATAAAAACATGTCCAGCCTTTACTAGGCAGATGCAATCTAAGCCCTCAGAAAAATAAGAGTGAGATCTTCAGCTGAGTTCAGGAAAATAAATAGCAGGCAGTCAAGAATTTTAACTCTGTCTAAAGCCAAAGGTCTGAAAAAAGACTGTTTTGCAAGAAAAGAAACCCCTTCCTCTTGCACCTCTGCTGCCTATGTTAGAGGCAAATGAAGTGAAAAGAGCATTCAGGCTGCTGCAAACCTACAAACCAGCAGAGAAGCAACCAATGTGTCATCTGTCTCAGCAGGGATTAATTTATCCAATTTACTCGTTGATAAAAAATTTGGAAGCTGTGAATGCTAAAATGCAGAGTTATGATACTGTCACTCTAGAGAAGTAAACATTTAAATAGTCTGAATGCTAAAGCAGTGTGCTGGTTCTGGGGTGTGACATTCAGCAGCAGGAGCAGCATTGTGCTGTGCATGTGCCTAGATCATTGTTTGACCAGAGGAGGAGTATCTACAGGGCAGTGAGCCAGTGCCACAGCACGACTGGATTGCTAAGAAAGAAAGAGGAATGAAGTGGAGATGAAATAGCAGCTATCACATTCAAATACCAGGATGGTTTGTTTGACCAGAGTGGTATTCTCAGCACCAGTGTGGGGAAAGAAAAAGACAATCTGGGGAACACTGGGTCTGCTTTTCCCTTGGGAGACCAGGAGCCTCGCAGTGCAGGGATGGGCCACTCTCCTGCTAACAGAGCAGATCTCTGCAGAGGAGACAAGGGCAGCAGAAAACAAAAGGCTCTATGCCCTGGCTGCAAAAGGAAGGATTTTATTAAAGGTATTAGTAATCTGTAAAAGAAATAGAATGATGCATAGAATCCTCTTTCAAATCAGAAAAAGGAAGATCTGACTCCTAAAAGATCAGAGATTCATCTGTCCCACCACTACTAAAGTAGCAATTTTGAAGCAATCCTGCTTCTGCAGACTGCCTAATGTGTTTGGCATTTTCTTATAGCAGAGGAAAACAAACACACATCCCAAAGAACTGACTAGGTGGAGATGGACTGAGGAGATTTCAAGTACTTACAATTTCAAGAAATTACAAGGGAATTTCCCTAAGGCACACTCCAATGTAAAACTTCTCCTGCAACTAGTGAGCAATATATTTTTTACATTTCTTCTGCCAGTCTGTGAGCCCAATTTAGACAAGACACAACTGTACTGCCATGAATTATAATATTGTGCTTATCCACTTGAATTAACAGCAACACCCCTCAAAAACAACCTGCATTTCATATAGCTATAACAGCAAAAAAAGCCAATAAACTATACATCACATAGGAACAGCATTACTAATTGCAACCAACACATAAGAAGCAACCCACTATCCAATTTCTCATCAGGAAAATGGAGAACAAACACAATTAAGCCAAAAGAAGCCAAATTGCAATATAAAAATATAGTTTGCTCTGCATTTGCATGCAAAATAAGCACGTGAGAAAAATCATCCCAGGGAATAGTAGTAGTCTCTTTTGTCTTGCTGTCACACATTGCTCATGGTGTGTCTGTGCTGTCACCATCATCACCAGCTAGCCAGCTAGCCAGGAGCTTCAAGCAGTTCATGTTTCCCTAAGACCTGCTCTTTTAAAATGTGATATAAAAACTAAAGTAAACAAAAGACTTCTAGATTTGCAGAACAGAAAGCATGTTTGTAGTTTATGGAGTCAAGTTTAGATTCAAATCCTGGTTCTCAACACTGATGGCATTTCTGTGTTGATTTACACTTGAATCTGGTGTATGACAGTTAGTCTAAAAAAAGACCAAGATGAATCTTGAGTGTCTGAGTTCATGCTGCCTGTGCATTTGCATAGTATATTCACTGCATGCTTAGAGATAACAGAAACTAAATCTGGTTTATGTCTGGTGTTAAAATGAATTATGGACTGATAGGAAACAAGCATTTATAAAGAAGAAAAAGTATGCTATCATGTTATTCATAGATTACAAAGGATTGTCCACAGTGTCTGTAGAACAGCAGATCAACAACTGTTTACAGTTCAGACTCTTGCACCACTCTCTGTACTGATGTGGGGGGACCCAGGGACTTGTGTGTACCAGCAGGAGGTGGTTGCACTGATCCAGTTTACCTCACTGTACTACACAGCTGCTGGAGGTACAGAGCCATGAACTGCCAGCTAGCAGGGAAGAACAAAACATTTTTGCTCCAAAAGCAGAAGTTGTTAGAACCATCAACACCAGTATCTGATGCAAAGCACTTTCCCACTCTCAGTAGATGTTAAAAAATTGTATTTAGAATAGATGAGATGCTGTGCAATGGGACCTCTGTCAGCCAGAATGTTCAGATGGGTCTGCCTAGAGAGACAAATACAAATAACCTTGTAAGCAGCTTTCTGCTTCACAGGCTGCATCCCTGCAGGGTAGGTCTTTGCTCTTAGGCTTGCTCTAAGCCAATTCTGTGGTTTTCTGACTTTCAGCAAACTCTGTACTCTCTCCTCTTCATGTCTGAAAATTTATTTCTCCATCACTTCAGAGACCTCGCTGTGTGCTTGATGAAGTGTACCAGTTGCTGGGACAATCAGCCCCAGAAGTCTCCTCTCCCCAGCCAGGCCCTACGGTCCTGTAGGAGGCTTCCGAGTGGCTTTTACAGAAAGAACATGCCAAGCAACTGAGAACACCATCCAGACTGTCACTGTTCATCACAAATAATTTTAGAAACTAAAGTATTCTGGTTGAGAACCAAAGAGAAGGAAAGAAGTTTTCCTTGAAATGTTGTCATTTTGGATAGAAAACTTTTTTGCATCTGAAATCCAGCTTAGCACCAGTAGGTTTGATGGACACATTCTGACAAATTCTCATAAGGGAAAGTGTCTTTAGAAGACAAAATTTCTGTTTTAAGCAAGGTTACTCATTTTACTTGATATTCATAATGCTGCTTTGGAAAAAACAGCATGACCATTTTTAATGTTAACACATACAAGGAAATTTGCACTTAATAATGAACTGCAATGTGAATACTCTTCAAGTTTCGCAACTATTCAAAAAACAGAAAAATAAAACATGACTCAGCTAAACCAGCTGTGAACCACAAGCATGAAGACTGTAAATAAAGAAGGGGAAGAGCATTTCTTTAACCAAGTAATTATCCAACAGATTTGTATGAATTTCCCACTGCAATTGCAGAGTATAGCTCAAGGCGACTCAGTTATTATCCCAGGATCCAGAGACATCAGAATTTCACTCCTAAAAGGCAAATTAAAAAATCAGAGTTTAAGGCATACCTTCATTTTATTGACATCTCAGAATCTGAGTAATTGTGAAGATGGCAACACAAATGTTATGATGCCGGGAAGAAGAAAGAAGATTGAGTGGCTAAGTGCTAATCCCTCCTCCCAAAATTCTCGTAGCCTTCATCCCGCAACTCATTAATGCACCAGCAGTCCTGGGAAGAGGGAGATGGAGATTGATCCAACTGAAGTCATATTCTTGTCTCTAGACTAAGAACTCCTGTTCCTTTGTACTGGTTTTGCCGTTAATAGAGTAAAATAGAGTTAATTTTCTTTACATTACCTTGTATGGTGCTATACTTTTTATTTGTGACCAAAACAGTGTTGATAACACACTGATGTTTTAGCTGTTGCTGAGCAGCACTTGCACAGCATCAAGGCATTTTCTGCTTCTCAGACTGCCCTGACAGTGACCAGGCTGGGAGTGCACAAGAAACTGGGAGAGGACACAGAGGGAACAGCTGACTTCAGTTAACCAAAGGGCTATCCCATACTGTATGACCTTTTGCTGAGAAGTAAAAGTGGCCAGGAAGAAAGGGAACATCTGGAGTTGGGGCATTTGTCTTCCCAAGTCAACATTATGCATAATGGAGTCCTACTTTTCTGCCATTTTTTCAGGCTGCCAGTGGAAGGAAGTGAATTAATTCCTTATTTGCTTTGCTTATGTGTGCAGCTTTGCTTTACCTATTAAACTGTCTTCATCTCAACCCACTAGTTTCTCACTTTTGCCCTTCTGATTTTATTCTCAATTGAGCAGCTGTGTGGGGCTTAGCTGCCTACTGGGGTTAAACTACATCATCCTTCAAGCTTGTTTATCATTAGGGTCCAGAAACATTCCAGTAACGGCAAGCAGAAAGTGCCTGACTTTTCTAGCCTTCTTAGTAGTGTGCTGTCTTGGGAAGACAGGCTGCTTATATAGATAATCTCATGCTCAGGAATATGTAAGTCTGCTTTCTTGGAAAAGGCTTCAATCTCCAGGCTGTAATATGAAAGCTGGGTTTATGCTGCCATTGTCTGCTTCTTTATTCTAAAAGGAGAACACAGGCAGTGTTGAACTCTAACAAGGCAATTTTGTTGGGTAAATCTATAGTCTTTAACAGAAGATGCAATATTACAGTGCAACAAATGCTATAAACCACACAGGTGCAACCCATTTCTGACCCAGTGCTTAGCAGAAAGTGCTGGAGCCACTGACTTCATGTAGCTTCCCTGTGTGTGTCATTTCCTTAGCAGCTTGAATCAGATTTGGTACTTGAATAGGAGTTGAATCCAAAAGTGTTATGCTCTGCATATAGATGCAAGAGGATGGGAATGGGTTGAGAACCATCATACAGACATCTGAGAAGTTGCCCATCTGAATTTTTTTGTGAGGAATAATACAGTATTTATAAAGTCTCAAAAATGGGTGGAAAGCACGGGAAAACAATGACCTCAGAGTGTCTTATTATAGATGGCCACAGGGTGTCTAGACGTTCTAAGCAATCGATAGTCATGGTGATGAAGAAGTGAGTCAATTTTTGAATTGTAACATTGTTAGACAAGTTCAATGTACTGCAGAGTAGCTCTTTGGCCAGTTCTTCCTTGGGAGCCATTTCCAGTATAATTAAAGAGTTTGCCTTTCCTCCTCTCCCCCAGCCAAGAGTTTGTCCCTTTTGCCTCCAGCAGTGGGTTTTTCATTTAACACTCCAGTGCCTCATCAATAATAAAAAAATCAAATCACCCAGACCACTGAATGAGCGATCATTTCTTTCCCAGGATGTGACCTTCAAGCTGTTAAACAAATTTACAAAATAAATATAAGTTTCCTCCTCTCTTTCAGGTTTACAACTTCAAATCACACAGACAAGATCATTGTGAAATCAGGTTGTTATGTGCTGTAATCCTCTCTAAGGGCCCACCAAGGTACTTCAGTTTGTACCTGAGTGTGTGAGTATTCCCATGGATTGTTATGGGAGTCAAGCAAATCACAGGTGCTTTGGTGAACAGGGATGGAATTAAGCATATACCCAAAAGGAGCTGGCACTTAATCTTTTATTCAAGCTCAGGCTGAATATGGGAACTTTTGATGTCTGCATTGTTCCAGAGACACTGCACTGACAGAGCTTTCCACTGTAGTTTTACTAGTTGTATTTATTCGTTACTTTAGCAAAGTTTGTTAGGCCTAGCTGTATAGAAAGTTAATTTGCCTGACAGATCAGAAAAAATTCTTCTGATATGCAAATCCTCTTTCACTAAATCACTAATGCTAATGCAACTTACCACAACCCAGTGGGTTCTCATTTCCTTTGCAATATGTACTTTGGATCTGTGTAAATTTTACTATGGTCAAACATCCATTCTGGGAACTCATCTGTACCTTTTCTAGCAAAAACATTAGTAAGCCACATCTAGAGTGACTAATGAGATGCTTCATTAGATGAAGGTACTGCACCTCAGAGTCAAGTGCATCAGTCTAGAAACAAGGAAGGAGCTGCTGTCATTGCTGGTGCTAGGCAGGTCTCACAGAGAAATAAACTCCATTCTTCTGCACTATCAGCCCAGAGTCTTTTTAAACACTATATTCATTTGAGGGGAAAAACTGGCAAGGAGGATTTTTCTATTTTCCTTGTGAGACATTTCAGATCTGGGTGTCATTATCTACAAAATTCATATTTCACACATGATAAGATTCATATAAAAATGTCATGTAGTAGTGCTTGTCATAAACCAAACCCAGTCTACATTTAGAGAAAAAAATATATACGGAGGAGAAGCATTTGGGATTGAGTGGAGCTGAAAGCTAAGTAAGAGGTACTACTTCAGAATAAGCTAGAAGTAACTGTGGTTTAATTTTTATTCCATTGAGGTATTGAAAGCCATGAATTTAATCAGTAAGCAAGACAAAATTAATTAATAAGTTAAGCTGTTTTCTAAAGGAAGCAATATAAAAGCAACCAAACAAAAGTCCAGGTAGGCAGTTGTTGAAGCACTGACTAAATGGAGCCTACATCAGTGGTAAGGTAGCTAATTTATGTTCAAAAAGGGATTAACTATAACAAGTAGATTTTAGTTTCATCTATGAATGAATATTATTTAATGTTCCTTCGATTTCTAGTTCATTAAAACTTTTACATTGATATATTAGAGTTATCATCTCTGTCTCACAGAAGATAGCTTTGGGTGCCAAACCTTATAAAGCATTTTCCAAGCAAAACAGCCTTGTAGGGGACCAAGAAGAACTTTTCCCCAATTCTCAGAAATGCTGGATTTATTGTAGGATGTCTCTGCAAGTGATGGGAACTCAGTACATCTTAAAGTCAATCCTATTTAAAAAAAACTTTACACCACAATACTGAAGTAACTGAGCATAGGAGCCAGTTTTAAAATCCCAAACACTATCTGAAATTATCCAGCGAGCCATAAATAATCCCCATGCACCAGGAAAAATCAAGAAAGAAAGAGAATAGGAGGAGGGAGTTTGAATGCATTTTTAGATGGAATCAATGCCTGAGAAAAAGACAAACCAACCAATATTCAAAGGGTCATGAGCTAAGTATACAAAAATTTACAGACTAGTTACAATAATTGTGCCAAAATCAGCAACAGCAAAGAAATTACATAATAAAAGGAAAACAACTAAAGAAGATACACATTTTAAAGGCCATATCTGTCATCACTTTGACTTCTTTGCTTTATGATCTGTCTCTAATGCCCTTCATTACTTGCCCACCAAAAAAAAACCCTTCCTTTTTTGGTAGGGATAGCTCTCTGGGGAAGAAATTACAATTCGTTGTACTTATGATGTTTTTCCATTAAAGTTATGCAAAAAGTTATGCAAGTGTGCAAAATAAGCAAACAACTTTAGAAAAGGAAAAGAAAAAATCCAGTTTTGCTCCAGTCATGTCTCACCCCTGGCCTGTCTACAATTCTCAGGGAGGGGGAGTTCTAGGAGCTCTGTGAAATGGAAGGGATTTGTGCAGAAAAGCATTTATTTACTTTGTCATTCCTACGAAGCAACCTTTGTGCTCCATACAACATAAAATTCAGGCAGAGTTTCTCTGCTCATCTTACCCAAATTCAGGCTTGGAGCAAGATTTCTTTGTACACAGCACAGTATGACACCTTAAATTGTGTTATGCTGTGACAATGAGACCTCACTACCCACACTGGAAAAACTAGTGATTCCAGTAAACATATTTCCTGTCTACCCACTGAGGTACTGCAGGGGTTGTGGTCTGCATCCAAATGGTGTGGATATACTTGAAACCACGTCAAGTGATGCAAGTGCAGCTCATTATCACACAGCACTGCCACACGCCATGACACAGATTTCTATTCCCACTGTGATTTTAAATGCCTCCTTACAAATAAGCCTCTCAGAGGATTAATAGTTGGATTTTTCTTCTAGATGGAACAAGTTCAAATGAGGCAGCCTCGAAAGTCCCTGAAAGGCTTGTGCTCTGACATTGGTTTGTCAGGACAGGACAAGAAAAAACTAGTGGCATTTCACAAGTACCAGCATGGTTTGCAGTAGTAAACACTATTCCTTGCAGTCTAAACAGAGTGACCAATAAATTAATGACTGCAGGGATGCTCCAGTCTCCTATTTTAGTGGGTTTTAGTGGCCATGCTTGTTTGCCATTCCTTGGGATGATGGTTCCCTGTTTCTGCTGGTAGAATGTTAAACCAGAGTGGAGTACTCTGTTCTGTAAGGTTCAGAGTGCTCATCCAGAAAAGCTCTAAAGTATTTCTCATGTTAATATGTCCAGTGAAATTGGCTTTGAGAAATAAAATATATCTGTTAAACTAAATTTTGACACAGAGTGGTGTACAACTCACAGTGTCACCATCTCATTCTGAGCCAGTATTCTTAAGTTCCCTTTGGGAAGACCAAGAAGTGTTTCTAAGTACAGTTGGGTTTGCATCATTTGTTGTATGTATTGTTATTTGGTCAGGTCACCTCACCATGGGCAGCCCTATCATGTATTAAATCAATTATTTTATGCTTCAGTCATATAACATATGTATTTATACAGTTGCTTGCAAACACTTAAGGGAGTTAGGCTTCTAGCTAAGACATAAAACTAATACTGATAATATTAGGGGCCCTAAGGAGATTCCTGACTTAGGAGTCTTCCAGAATGGAATTTATTAGGCATGTGCCTTTTACTCTAAGAATTATACTTTCAGAGCTGTCTGGGTAAAGCTCACCAACACAACAGGTGATGTGAAAAATGCTGTAAGTGTGTTAGTGCTGCTAATTTATAGCAAAGAAAGCATGTGTGAAGGTTAAAGGCTCATTACCATCAGCTCCTTGCCAGTTTTTCCCAAATGCCCCATTCTACATCCAAGTCAGGTCAGGAAAACTGTGATTTGCTTGGAGGTATCTAATGCCGTGGTAGTACATGGAAAAACAATACCTTGTAGGCCTAACACTGACTTAAGTAAAGAGAGCACCTATGAAACCGAAGAGATGTATTTATATGTAAATAATTCTGTGCCTATATACATGCAAATGCCTGATTTAAAAGAAATAGCAGCAATGATCTTTCCTAATTATACTTTTGCTTTCACAAACAATTCAATCAATCCATCAACCTATCTGTCAATCTAGATCTGTCTATATAAGGGGAGAGAGAGATGGAGAGATTTAAGCCAATTAAGAATACACAATTTAGCCGCTGTGGCACTGGAAACCCACGTGTACTCTACAAATGAAAAGAAAACAAGGAAATAGCATTAGCTAAAGCAGGCAATCTCAGCCTTTTTGCTGGGAGTCTTAATTTAGAAAATCTACTCAGGAAGAATAATTGTTCCCATTTGTTATTTTGCTTGGATGACTTTTACAGAACTGTTTTTGCCATCAATTGGCAAATTTGGTGGAAGAAACAAATTGCCCTATTATTAAAGCATATTTACAACAAACAATAGATATTCCACATAAGCTGTGCTTATCCAGCTGTTTTTCCTAACAACTTCTAAGAACATTATGCCTTCATCTCAATATGCCTCTGTCTTCCTTGTGTTTAGTCCCAGGGTAGCTCTCTAGCAGAACACAGCCCTGCTCACCCCACTGGGCTGTATTCCAGGTCAGGGCAGCCTCACTGGCTCAAACTTGTGACCTTTTCAGTGAGTTTCCTGTATTGTTCACAGTTTCTGTACAGCTTGATGTCAGCCCCTCTCACTTGTTCTGCTGGGGTTATTTTCTAGCAGCATTCCTGTTACAAGCTGCCCCTGTTTTTACAGGTGGTAATATAAGAACGGTTGAAAGTTACTTCAGGGCTAATATTTTGCTACTTTACCCTATTAATGAGGGTTTGATTTTTTTTTTCACTTCAGTATTTAATTAGTTTATAAGAAAACATGGCTTGGGGATTGACCTGAGTATACTTTTCAAAGTCAAGTATTTTGAAATGAATTCATCTTGCCAAATTTTTGGCATGTGTGAGTTAGCTGAGTTAGTGTAATTTACTCATGTACAATCCCTCTAGACTTAGTGGAAAAAGAATGAATTGCCTTTTGGACTTGCTGCTTTTTCTTCCACTGCTGGTAGAAGTAACTAAGATTGAAAGAAGTCATGAATATCTTAACAGGAGACTTTAAACAATAGGGAGTTAAAAGCCAAACCTGTAGTACATTCACCTCGTGCATCTTGTTTTTCTTACAAAATTATATACATTTCATCAAACTTTTAATGGAGGTTTTGAAATGCAGGTTGCAGCACAATCTTTATTTCTGTCATTTCAAATGAAAAAGGTTTAACAGATCAATAACCAATGGATTAATGAGTCACTGATGATAATAACTGATTTACATCAACAGTACCTATTATCAAGACCATGACAAAGTACTTGGGAAGAAGATTTACAAACTGGTGTCAGAAGGCAAATTCCTTCAGCAGCCACATGAAGATTAGAAAATAATGACTGTTGAAGCAAATACTGAACTACAATTGTGTTGAAGAAACAGTACCTGGTTCACTTTAAGGATGTGAAAACAGCACTACTTTTTAGCTGTCTGTTCTCAGCTGGCTGTTCACTATCAGAATCCAGTTTGGGCACATGACCTTTGCTGTGTGCCCTGAATGCCACCAAAGAAAAGGTGTGTTTGGACGCAGTATGTACCTGTGTTGAAAGGCCCTCACGTGGAAATACCACTAGTCTGTGAAAGTCTCTTTCCACGTGCATCAGTCCTAGGTTATGCCAGAACTCATCAACTGCAAAGTAAGGCTTGCAGTCTTTAGGGATGCTTAATACTGCAAGCAAATAGGAATACAGCCCTTGCATAATGGTCCAAAATACCAAGAATTCTTTGTCTTAGCTACCAGAAGCAGCAAAGAAAATGAGACAAAAAATTCAGCACTGGCATGCATTTCAGTTTTCTGTTTCCATATCATCTGGTCATTTTTGGATCACCTTAGCAGATCAGGAGCTTTCCTCTCTCTCTGTGAGACTGGAAGTCTCCCTGGTCTATTCACCACCTTCCTGATGCTTTGCAGCCCATTTTTCCTAACTACATGCACAGTAAAACTACACTCCTCTGCCATGAAAGCACAATGCTGTTGTTCTCCGTGCTTGTATTTCTTTTATTTCTGTGAAGGCAAGCTGCCTAATTTTTTGGATCCAGTGTATGTACCTGACCTCCTCATTCTGCTTTTTGGTAACTCCCCCAGTTCCACTTGCCCTCAGCTGTGGTCTCAGCACTGCTGGGCCCACATATTACCACTTGAACAGAAAGCATGAAGATTTTCAGCTTTCCTTAGCACTAGCCTGGCAGTGACAGGGCACAGCCCCAGCTGTTGGCTGCCACTGCTGGAGCCCTGAGAAACTCTGGAACAGCAATTTTGTGAAGGCAGGTGGTATTCCAGGATTCATTTTAACAGCCTTCACACACAAATAGGCATTAGTCATCGCTGCTCTGATTGTGAATGCATTCAGCACAGTCAAGATGCTTAGTTTGGTTACAATTTATGATCAGCTACCTTAACTGGAAAACACAGAAAGTAAGTTCAGTATGGTAGGGCCATATAGGTCTCCTGTCCTCTGGCAGTTAATGAACTTAAACAGCAGTGATCTTGAAATTAAACTTTGTTTTTAAATGGTGAAAAACAGAGAATGAAAGAAATGGTCTCCTACATTTTATTTTCCTATTTCCACTCGAAACATGAAATGCTTTTGTTCATAGTTTCACAGGGAATAAGAAATGCAAGTCCACCTTCATAAAGCAAAGACAGGAAAAAAAAAGAAACACAATACAGAGAACAAGGAAGAAAATGTGAAGTGTATAAACATTCATGTCAATCTGGTTTTGGAAAAAAAAGCAAACAACTAACATATTTGCAAGGAACCTTCCAAGACATGATTTTTTCCAGAAACAGCATGACTGGCAAACTCTCACCTGTGGTAACCATGAGTTTGCATGGAGGAACTGCAGTCTAACAATCTGTGCTTACTGATATCCACAGAAATTTTGCCACCCACATGAACTGAGTTTCATTCATCCTTATAATGTAACACTACTTTATGCAAGATTAAAATACCAAGAATATTCCCATTATTTTATCTCTGTAATTCTGGAGATCTTCATGAAAACTGTCTCAAGAAAGACACTCTTTTAAATATAATCCCTTAGGAATTCCACAGGAGTGATTCTTACCTTCAGAATGTGTCACTTACCACCACCAAAGACTTAAATACAAAATGATAATGACAAGATGCCCAGAACAAAATAGCTTAAGGCCTATAACACCACATAAGAAACAGCTCTTAATTTCCCCTGTGGTTTTCTGTAATCTTTGACACTGCATTTACATTCTGCATAGCTCTCCAATGTGTGCTAGAATCCCAGCACAGCAATATAAAAGTAAAACTGTTCCAAGGGGTTATATTAGGATACTAAGGATCTCAAAGACAATACATTAGCTATTGACAAGTTTCATGCATAATTTTATTGAATTTTTATTACTTTGTAGTAAAAATATCTGTACAAGATGCAACATCATTATTCTTTTCCCTTTCACTTTCAAAAGATTTTTTGGTATGTCTAAAACAAAAATCTGTTTTCACTTATAGGTCTAAAAATCATACTTCTAGTTTGAATGTGAAATGTAATTAAAATGCACGCTTCTCTGTTCGAGCTGAACAGGCATGAAAATAAGAAATTTCTTTTTGCCCTCTTTTGTAACTTAATATTGCTTTAATTTTTAAAAGGCCATTTGTAAAAAGCAGGAATATTTTAGTTAATAATTTAGTACTCACTTCAATTAGAATAGTTATTAAAACCTTCAATGACATTACAATGAAAAGTTTGAAAATAGTTTTATGATAATTTCTAGCTCCATACAGCTTCCTGGTCTGAAAAGAAAGCATATGCAAAATCACTTTTTTATCTTGATATTGTCACAGTATAAGCCTTTCAAACTTTCTTTAGTGGTAATGTGTTTCAGTCTGTCTGAGGTGATGCCCTGCATACAATGGGGCAGTTTTTAGTGCCTGCAGGGAAGGCACTGTGGTCAGGATCTTGTCCATGCTGCTCAGCACAGAAGGCACAGCTTGTTAACACAAGAAAACCTTTGTCTAGTTTGTATATTCCATCTTGATATAATTTGCCATGAGGCCGAAGTGGCTCATGTCCAATCACCCCATGTTAGTCATCCCAGCATCACCTGCCTCAGGTACATCTGAGGACAGGACAGGACCAGATGCAGATGGGAACAGGATTCTCCTGTGCTTAGCATCTAGTTATTTGCATTTTTTTCAGTGTAAATGCCAAGAGGTTGTTAAGAGGGAAGACCAGCACTGTACAGACACTTTACACTTTCTGAAATCTTCTGGATTAGACAAGAATCCAGGCAGGAAAGAGGCTGACCTAGAGAGCTTTCCAAAAGCTATGCCCACCACTAGTCATACAGAGTGAGCTATGCTGAAGTTGTCTGAGGAGCATTTACCTAGGAAAGACCAGAATGTTTCATACAGTGTTTAAACAGCTGCATGTACTACATCCAATATTGCTAATGTTGTTAACAATAGTAGCTACAATAATATACGAACCACACTGTGCACAAGGTTCATTAGAAGGTTGTCTAGTACTGCCTTTTGGACCTTTACACTGGTACATTGTTTCACAGGGTATTTTTAATTTAAATCTGCAAGGCTTCAGAAAAGGCACATGAGAGGACAGAAGGAAGGAGAGTGTTAAGGTGGAGGGAACAAGGTAGAGGAGATTGTGTTTGGAGTGAACAGAGCAGATGGCACAGAAATTTCCAGAGTCTGGAGAGACTTGCTTAGTGCAGCTGTCCCAACATTCCCTTCCCTGCAGGAAATGCCTGCAGGAACTGTTAGGGAGTTGTTAAACCCTTTGACAGCCTGTGCCCATGCAGTGGGGATAACCCACCCCCCTGTCGCACAGCACTCAGCATCTGTGCTCACCCCAAAGTACTTGGTTTTTCTGATAATTATGGGGTGCCTCCACGGGTACTGAGTGAAAGAGGTTTTCTCCTGAGATTTCTTTTTAAATTGTATAAAAATGTATAAAACCACACTTAGACTGTAGAAATGCAAACACACAAGAGTTAAACATTTCCAGTTTACTTTTCCATACTTATTAACACATCATTCCTGTTCTGCAGCCATGAAGTGAACAAGATCACCTATGTTGGATTTCTCCCTTATTTCTTGTAAAATTTTATTGAAAGAAAAAAGGAAATTTCAGGAGAAGCAAGGACGTTCTCAAGGAAGTCAAATGCTGAATGGGAGAGATGTCTTTTAGCCCTGTCTCTGCCACAGAGTTCTTCTCTGGTGCTAATAAAGTCATATAACCAACTCTTCACAAAGACTAGTCATTATGCTTGATTTTATATGGGTTTCATGTACAGAAATGCTTAACCTTCCCAGGTGCAATTGAAGCCTCTGGGTGCTGAGCTTTGAATAAAAGTTGAAATACAACATGAAATACTCTGCAATACCAATTTCTACAGTGAGACTCATCTGAAAGCAGTGTATAAAGTTTTACCTCAATACCTCTATGTAATGTAAAAATTCAAATAATCTCATGCATATTTTGTGCAAATATAGGGATTTTTCATGCAGTTAGATGATGTGGTGATAAGCACTACAGAATTTTGCTTTCAGTGCAGTTCGACTAATTTGGAGTAATGGGATATAGAGACATATTGAGAAATGAAGGTTTTAAAAAAAGAAAAAAAATGATTGATTTGTTACTCTGTGCCCTGGATAGTTCAGGGCACTATTAGAAAAAGGAGTATGTAATTAAAACTTTCTCAGAATGCAGTGATGAGAAAGAGCTAAGCTACATGTGCACTGTTAACCTTAATATTGCACTTCTTAGCTTCTTATCTTACAAACTCACTAATATTTTCAGGTGTTTTTAGTTTGTGTTGATTGCAATATGTGCAGCACTGTTATGTGCACCCTGTGGAATGTGCTGCATCTGGTCTGCCATTGTTTGGGGTTTTTTTTCTTGAAAATAGAACTTTGAAAAGATTATGTGTGTTGCTTCCTTACTTTCTCTTTACTCTTCCTTAGATGGAAAAACAGACCATGCTTAGCTTAATTCAGCATGGCCTCTAAATTCCTGGGCACATATCTGAGCATCACATCAAAGATCAGTCACTTGGCACCCTTCCACTGGATCTTGAAAAAAACCTTGAAACAAAACGGAAAGCTTAAGCATTTGCAAACCTTTCTGTTCAGTTTTGGAATGAGACTTCCACTCACTTGGTCTGAAGACAGGAATATAAAGCAAAGTCCCTGAAACAAGCTTCCAGTTAGATTAACAATACAATTTCCATAAAACATATATTAAAACATAAATTTCATATGCCATATTATCAATACCTCTCAGGGTGTAGTATTCCTCCACTGATCAGGATCTAGCCTGACAGGACTGTTGCAGGTTATATGCACAGAGATTTAGCCAGAATCATTTGTTGAAGGTCTACAGTTTTCCTCCTGTCAGCAATCTTAATTTTCTATGACTCTCATTCCAAACTTCCCAAAGTTAATTCCCACCCTTTTCCCAAAATTTTATCAGGGTGTCACTACTAAGTAATCCACTCCTAGGTTTTTCCACATTGTGGACAACTTTGTTGAAAGGCAAATCAAGGGGAATCTAGATCAGGATGGGTTAGAAAGGCAAGATGTTCTGATGACAATTAAATATTAACAGAAGGAACAAACGTGCTGTTCTTTCTCAGTCACTGGTATCAGTAGGACTAGTTTGCTCTTTCAGACACATATTCAAGTATTCAGTGAACAGCCCAAGCCTCTCAGCTTGGGAGGAGAGAGTGATGCTGTGCTTTTTCACCAGTTTTCTGTGCACTGCATGAAAAAAATGACAGGCAGCAATACTTGGATGTCCTATGACCGGAAGGCCTGAAGATGTACACTTTGTTAGAGGTCATATTTCTGCATATAAGGCGACATTAGGGCTGAGAAAGAATAATATATTTGGAAAGATTTGCAAACTTTCATGCAAATCTAGATGTTGAATAGCTAAACAGCCTTCACAATTGATATGACTCTAAGTCCTCCTCAGTGCTAGACACCAGAAGGTTTTGTGTGAGGTTCCGGGTACATATCCATCCATCATAGAGGGGTTTGGGTTGGAAGGGACCTTAAAGATCATCTAGTTCCAACCTCCTGCCATGGACAGGGACACCTTCCACTAGCCCAGGTTGCTCAGAGCCTTGTCCAGGCTGTCCTTGAGCACTGCCAAGGCTGGGGCGTCGTATGGAGTAGTTAAGAATGATTTACAAAAATTTACATTGCTCCAGGATGAGTTTCAAGCTACAGCACTGCAAAAGTGTTTCAGACTTACGCATGAATGTTCCTCATGCCTTTGTGGAAATCAGCTATTTCAGGCTTTTAAGTTTGCCCTGACCCAGCATTCACTTCCTCATGGGAAGCCTGTTCAGACTGTGGCACTCTGCATAAGCACAAAAGTTTATTGGCATACACCTATTTCCAGGAGTGCTGCCTTAATTTAAGGACCACAAACAGGAAAATGAAGCACCATTTTTCAATCTTAACATTTTAATTATACACAAAGGAGACACTTGAATACAGAGCAATTGGTATAAGATCAACATAAACAAAACTTTCACCTCTTGGCAAAAGTCACAAGTGTGAGCTGAGGTTAGATACTTTTGCTGGATTTTAATGAAAGGCTGGAGAGTGTTTTGGTAACTGATGAAATCTCTTAAGAAAACTAGAATTTTATATCTGTAATAAAATCTCCTATTTCACAGCTTCTGACTAGGGGATCAGGAAGGAATATCCCCTATCTTTAGAACATCTCATATGTTTGGTTTCCTCCATTATACATTTTTTCAACTTCAGCTCTGCCAAACGCAAGGGTTAGGAACTGTAGCTCAGTGTCTGGGGGTGCTGCAGATGTCAGCTGCAGAGCTCTGGCTGTTTTCTTCCTGCTGTGCAGCAGACAGGGAAACCAGAGAATTGCTGGTGCAGCCAGACTCGCAGTGATTTTCCTGTGGCTGTTACATGATACAGCTGCCCATTTGGCAGCTTGACCAGCATGTGAATTTTAGCAGGTTGTGAACTAAACCCAGGGGCAATAGTCTTGCTCTAGCATGCCAATGCTTTCCAGATTTTTATTTTCTAATGTATAGCTTTATAAATATTAGATTACTGAATGCATGCTTTCCCAAGCTGCCTCTAGATGCTTTTTAGTTGTTGGTTTTTTTTTCGTTAACCGAGACTGTCTTGCAAACATATGATATGAAACTGTGCTAATTATGGAATTAGTTCCAATTTAATGTCTGGTTTATCATAGACCTATTTATGGATAGGCCAAAAGCTGTTCTGGCAAATTAGCAGGAAATGGGAAATAGAAATATCAGTATGAGCTTCATAACTGTTGGCACTAACTGTGCCTTACTTATGCTCTGTTTTAATGGTGTGGTTTTATTTTTCTCAAAGAAAAAGCTGGTATAAGAGGCCTCTAAATTCGTAGAACTATTAAGATCATGATGAAAATAACATTAAGCTAATGTTCCCTGCTTATTTCAGTAATAGAATAGTGGTGCTATTGGATCGTTAAAATGTTTTAGTAAGTTTAGCAAAGAAATAATGGTGACAAAACATCTTCAGTGCCTGTGGAATCTTCTTCACCATCTTATAAAAACCCAAATGACACCATCATCCCAGCCTAGGAAGCCCACAGCTCCCTTTTGTCATTGTGGATGCATTTTAAGGCAGTAAGTCAAGCTACCTGTGTCTTTTAAATAATGGGTGACGAGGTTTGGAAAAACTGATTTTTCTTCCATGGGACATTTAGAATGCAATTCTTTTATCTCATTTTCTGCTGTGTTGGGTAAAGGCAATTATGAGTGACAAACCTAACAGGGGTCAGATAGTTTAGCATTACATTGCCAGCTGTGGCCTGGATTTTATCACACGCTTTCTATAGCCTTTCATTAAGATAACAAATCTTACCCATTTTCTACTGCATTAATAATAATGTTGACTCTTGTTTAGGATTGGCTACATTTTGCTGCATTTTCAATCGCATTGACCATGCAGACTAACTGTGCTCCCCTGCACTCACCCTGCATGGATTTCATTGCATGAATGGATTTCATTGCATGCAAACCCAAGAGCAGAGAGCTGGGGAGTGTGTTTCATGGTGTCAGGCAGCACTCAGGGTTAGCTACCTGGATTGGGAACCTACAGAGCTCTCCTAGGACCTGTCATTAGATAAAGCCTGCATGGACATCCTGAACAAATCTTAAAGTGAAAAAAACCCCCATCACCGACTTGAAGCCTGAAGCTTAGAAACAATAGACAAATATATTGACTAGACTTCAAAGCAAATGTGTGGTTAGCTCTCTGCTTGAGGTAGTGCTTTGCTCTATAGATTCAGAGGTGGGAAACTGCCTTTGTGCAGTACTCAAATAGCTTCCTTTGCTTTTCAAGTGGAAGTTGGCTGCAATGTAGCGTATCTTTAGGGAAGGAAGAGTCATTCCCTGAAGGCTGGCCAAGAAATAGTGAAGAGAGCAGCTGCAGAGGCAGCTGGAATTGCCACCCTCACAGATGGAGTCAAAGTGCTGGGCTGTAGCTGAAACAGGAGGGAATAAATGAAAACAGAAGGAAGGGAAAAATAGGTAAAGAGCAAATCAGAAACTGTGTCTTAATAAGATCTGACGGTTTTTTGCATATTTGTGTCTAACACAGCTTGGAGGAATACTAGGCTCTTCAAAAAGGCTGTATGCACTGCATACTGTAGAAAGTGTAGTTTCTCTGAACAGGACTATAACAAAGAGAGAAAAATATTTAAATATCCAAATTTGAAGATGTCATGGATGCCTTATCCCTGGCAGTGTTCAGGGCCAGGTTGGATGGGGCTCTGGTTGACCTGGTCTAGTGGAAGGTGTCCCTGCCCATGACATGGGGGTTGGAACGAGATGAGCTGTAAGGTGCCTCCCAACACAAACCATTCTGTGACTATGAAATTCCATTCTTGCATATAGAGAGAATGGGTGGAAGTGCAGAGACTTTACAGAAGAGTACAAAACCCAGGAAAGTATAATATGATCATGTCCCTGGCCCAGTCTTCTAGCACTCAGTAATTTAAGGCTACTGGTCTTACATAACTAGTCCCTTTTCCCTGGTATTTAGGATCTGATGAGATTGCCAAACTACCTAAGCAGTATAACAGAGTGGAAATTGGGACTTCTCAATTTTTCTTTTTTTTTTTTCCAATGAAAACTGGAAGGAATATGCAATTTAAGAAATCAGTTTTAAGCAGAAATTTGAACTAATAATTTGGGTTAGCTTATTAAGCTTAAGTAGAAATGGCTATTTGTACAATTCCCAACCTTTTCAACAGAAAGAAATAACCCATTGACTAAACAGGAAGATAGGAATAGCTTTTTCCATTTTAGACTTCCTTCATGCTGTCTTAAAAGTGCTGTGAGAAAGCAAATTTCATGCCAAAGAACTTAGGCCTAGGGATCTTAGGTACACATGCTTATGTGCTTATAAGAAAGCTGCTGAGGGAAAAGGAAGAAAAGGGAAACAATAATATGCAAACACACACTAAGAGAGTGTGCCTTCTTGGGACAGAACAAAATTAAAGATAAAAGCAGAAATACAATTTCTGCATCTGACCATTTAGTCAAGGTTTGAACATAAAGAGTTACTTTCTTTCTGAGTTCACTGGTTCCCATGTCAGTCAGGTCCTCCTTAAAAAAACACTTTCAAACAAAAATAATTGTTTGAGAGGGACTTACCAAATGAAATGCTTATTTAAGTAAGCAGTGAAAATTGTATCTTCTGTATATGAGTGATATATATTAAAATTGTGCTTGATCATGAATATCATGGTTTAAAATACAAGCAATAATCCAGCTTTTAAAATTAAAAGGACTTTTTTTTTTTTCTCCATACAAATCTGAAAGTAATTGCAAAATAGCCATGCTGATGAACAAATCTACTGATCACCCAAATGCTTGTGAATCAATTTCACTGAAGGTGAAAAACCATTTCAGAAATTCAGAACCTCACAGCTGAGACTGTTTTGTCTCAGTGTAGGTCTGGACAGATAACCTACACCTTCCAAATGCCATCTTCAACAAAACAGAGACCAGTTGCCAAGCACTAAGCCTTTATGAGCTAGGTGACCCTTGTTAAGAAAAAATGTTACACAGACCTGAACCTATAAAAATTATATACTGTGGAGGGACAGTGTCTTAACAACAAGGATTAATTAGTCACTAGCTGATCCTTCCTAAGTGCTATCATCAATCTCCAGTTTAATTTATTCTTAGAGCTGCTGTTGTTCTGCAGGGGTGATAATGGATATGATCATTCTAAGTTCCCACGAGAGAGTATTTGCCTTATGTGTTTAGTTCAGTTAAACCCAAATGCCTGTACATCCATCCTCTGTCAGGCTCTTATAAGAAGCTCAGTTCTAACTTTAGGCCTTAGCTCTGCATAAAATGGACTGTGAATGACTTGTCAGAGCTCACAAGGACATCCTCTTCCTATTGAGTGAGGCAGCAGATTGACAGATACATTTGAACCCTTGGACCCATGTGAAAAATCACATGTTCCAGTGCTTTGCTATGTGGAGCTCATTCTCAGATCAGGTCTTCTAGATAGAAACTTGTCAAATTTACAGTTTGAGGCAGGCAGAAAAGACTGGCAGCCTCAAGTGAGGTAGCCAAACCCCCCCATCCTCTTCCTATTGAGTGAGGCAGCAGATTGACAGATACATTTGAACCCTTGGACCCATGTGAAAAATCACATGTTCCAGTGCTTTGCTATGTGGAGCTCATTCTCAGATCAGGTCTTCTAGATAGAAACTTGTCAAATTTACAGTTTGAGGCAGGCAGAAAAGACTGGCAGCCTCAAGTGAGGTAGCCAAACCCCCCCCCCCACAAAATCACTCTCTTGAAAAAATAGGTGAGCAGGAATTCCAGTGTGTTGCATGTTTTTGAAGGAGAAACAAAAGCACGTACGCTTCTCTTTTCCATACTTGCTGTAATACTAGATTAGAAGCTAATTTTAGACTGGATTAACTTTAAGTAAAAAACAGTCTCTGGTACATGAGAATACAGAGACTTTTTTCTTTCCCCTGGAATACTAAACTGCCAACCATGACAAAATGCAGTGACAAAGTGACAGTTAGACAGCCAGCAGAGTCCATGGTATTTACAGTTTTGTCAAATGAGTCTCCTTCTGCAAATGTTTTGGCCTTTGCATATTTACATTCCTGGTGCCTCGTGCATTGAAATGCTTCATGTAGCACAGCTCCTGCACTCACTGCTCTTCCTGGTTTCCAGTCTGCAGGTTTCATTGCCTCTTTGTTTCCTCTTTGAATGCAACACAGGCTAATTTTACAGTAAATGCCAGTTTACATTAGCTCAGCTGTCCTCATGACATAATTTGACTTGAAGTTATGCAAATTACTTCTTTCCAGATACCTCTGATTAGCTGTAAAAAACACTCCCTAATTAGTCCTGAGATAATCAGGGAGAAATCACAGTTGATTACATATATTGAATTTGCTTCTCCAATTTGAATTGCCGTATTTCCTGCCACAGGACCTGTGAGCACTCCAGAGAGTATGCACCTTCCCTTGGCTGAAAAACACTTCAACTACTCCCTCACAGCTCCAGCAAATCAAACATTTCTTTTTCTTCTGACTCCATCCAGACAGCTAGGGATCCCTGCTGACAGCCTGAGAGAAATGCCAGCCAGGTGCAGGACAAATTCTGCCTGTTGCTGAAGATACAGACTCGGAAATCTTACTGGAAATTTATAGGTGTCAGAAAGTTTTACGTCTGGCAACAAAGAGAGAGAGCACAAAAGCAGATCTTCTGATAAAAGGGACATTGTCAACTGATATCAAAGTGACAGTTTTAGAGGTCAGTAATTTATAATGCATTTCCAGTGGAGTTTTCTGGCTTGCCTCACACTGAACTCTTCCCATCCCTTAGTGATGACTCAGTAATTTATCATAATCCATTTTTCAAATAAACAGGGACAACTGAACCTCAGAGGCTCAACAATCAGACTCAATTTGCGTCAGCAGAAAAACATTCAAAGGTTTATTCAGAGTTTAGTTTCAATTACCAAGTATTAACCCAGGCACTGGGCTGGGCTGGTTGGACTCAATGGTCTCAGAGATCTTTTCCATATACTGTGATTCTATACCACCTGGAGTGCTGCATCCAGGCCTGGAGCCCTCAGCACAAGGAGGACAAGGAGCTGTTGGAGCAAGTCCACAGGACAGCATGGAGATGCTGTATTTTCTAGTGTCAGTCTCAGTCACTTGCAATATGTCCAGTCGCTCTCCATGACGGTGTTCAAATACGTACACCCACCTTTGATAGTGAGAATCTGTATTTCCTCAATAAATTCCTAGTGATGCTTATACATCTATATCCTGGTAACTAAATAACCTCAAGAAGAGATCTTTCATTGTTTTCTTTGCTTTTCATGAAACACTGGAGGAAAGTTTGCTTTTGAACGAGTTCATCTCCACAACACATTTATTGTTATTACAGGATTTCACGAAGGACCCATTTGCAGGCCAATCAGATAAACAAATCTGTGGCCTCTGATATGGACTGCACAGAGGAAATCCCACTCTACTTTTTAAAAGCTGCATTTGACCCTATCACAAAGTAATTCATGCTAATGACAGGGACATTTTCACAGCTTAGCAGTCTGCTTCTAACAAAAATCCCAAGACCAAAGCATTCTTACCTTATTCAAAAAATGGTGAAGTTAAGCCAAAACACTTCATGTCAAGACAAGAAATACCAATTTTATTACAATGTTTTGCAACATGATGACTTTGGTTCCATTACACTAAATGACTGCTGTTGATGTAGTTATTTTTCATGATGGATTTTTAGTGGGAAGGCATTTGATCATTGCAGTCTTGATTATATGGAAACTGAACTGTTCTCACTGAGTCAAGAAGTGGGGGTGCTGTACTGCTGCCCAAATACATAGCTGCATGTTAATGCTCACTGAAGGCAGCAGGAAATCTCACATGGACTTTAGTAATGCAGAATCAGGATTTCAGTGTTCAAATGTTCCTTATTTTCTCCCTGATGGGTTTTTAAAAGTACTGCTTTGCATTATAATTCAATGGTTATTGAGTTTCCAGGATAGACAGGTACATAAGTATTGAGAAAATTCTCACTAGCAAAAGTAGCCTCCCTTGGTTGCATTTTTTGTTGCATAAAGGTGAAATACAGTGAAATCTGTTTAGAAAGCACCTTTTGGAAAAGGAACACTTGAAAAATGTCTCTTACTAGAAGTGTTTGCTTTTGTCTCTATACTTCTGTTTTGCTTTTGCTGTTCACTCCCTTATGTTCCACCCCAGTCCACCACTTCTCTTCTGATCAGCCTCTCCCAGGTGCTCTCTGCTCTGACAATGAATTAATTTATTTTGATAGTATTTCCTCCCGTCTCTTCAGCTGATCTCTGGTCTTTCTCAAAGTTGAGGTCTCTAATTTTTTTTATATTTTATTTTATTTTTTTTCTAAGTTAACATATGCCCTTAAAAGTTCTGTTTTCTTTTTAAGGGTTTCTGACATTTTCTTCTGTTTTTGGAAACAGCCTAAACCAGCCATAATAGCCTGTGACTAAGGCACAGTTTTGTGGGCAGCAGGAAGGTTCATCTACAAATGGAGTGATGGTGCTCTGCTCCTTCAGTTTGTGTGTTTGATTATTTAAGCACAAGGCCTCGTATTTGTTCTCAATTTCAACAGCTCCTGAATAAGAGTTTAGATATTGAACTGCCTAAAGATGAAGAATCTGGTCCCAGTAAGATCATTCAAGGAGTGAGTCAGGTGTCTGTGCTCTTAAGCACTACTAACATCTCTGAGTCTGAGCTCTAAAGGCTTCCAAAGGATAATGTACAGGGACTGGTGAGAGTTACATGCCTCAAAAGGATAATAAAAAACAAGTCATAATACACTGAGCAGGCTACCAAAAACTATAGAAAAAGCATGAGAGAGAGTGCTGAACTCTCCCCTTTTGCTGAAGCTGAGAATCCAAGGCTTAACTCTTCATGTGCCCATATACCTCCAGAGACTTTTGAAGGTAGGAGGATAAACTACCTAGACAAAGCTATGATCTGATTCTTTATCTGTCATTAGCAGATCTTCATCTCTTCTGCTTCTAGTCCATTAGATGCCATAAAGGTTTTATCTAGAAAAGGGGAGTGGATTATAACTGGGCACAGATGCTGCTTTTGGAGTCATCTCCGTATTCTCACGTTCTCGGCCTTCTTCTAAAGGCTATGGGTAGATTCCTAATTTCTCTGTATTTTCAGAAGTGCCTGTTTCTTACCAATCACTGTGAAATACTCTGGAAATTTTAGAGCATCCTATTAGCTACACAGGAAGGCAAGTTGCTTCATTGCAGATTTTCTACTCAACCCAATAGAGACAAGCACATAGTTTTTAGGGACTGAGATGGGTCAGCTAGGAAGGCCCAAGTGATATCCGAATTTTCTACCCTTTGATTTTATTTGGTGCTTCAGGTGCCATTGCGAGAATCATGTCAATAATTCTGATCAAATGGTCCCTTTTCAAAGAAGAATGTGGAACAAATGGATCATGGAAATGAATTGTAAATTATACAATGGCAGCATAAGACACAAAGATGCAGTCCAAAGACTGAGACAGTTCAATAAAAATTTCCCTCTTCCCCTGGTTTTACATCAGAAGGAATAATCAAACAGAGCATTCATAATTCCTTCCACAGTAATAATAAATAATGTATCTTCTTCATACCCCAAATCCATTTTGATACACCCTCCCTGTGAAAATCATGGAAGAATAAAAGTCTCACTGGATTCAGCAGTTGCCTTGCCTCTCTCCCTTAAAGTAGCAAAACTGCTTATGGAGGGTGCTGAGAGAAAGACAGGAAAAACATTGGTTAAAACCAACAGTGAAGCCATCCTAATGCCTTGGTAGCACACTAATAATTTTAGGATGAAGACAGATGTATTGACCTTTTGATAGTTTGCACATCTTGGGAGACATTTTAATTTCTTCTATTTTATTTTTTTACCCTGCCAAGCAGTACATAAGCACTAGGGTTGAAAGGCCACATCTATGAGCCCTGGCAGTTATACAAATAGGTTTTCTTAATATGAAATAGGCCACACTTAAGAGACCCTTATATGGAGTTATACTTTGGAATGGTAATCTTCATATTAACTGAGTTCTCAGTATAACAGATGACATGACCCATACTCACATGTGCTCTGTATATTGACATTAACAGCTGAGAAAAAGTCCTTTAGTGTCCTACTTACATAATTCTGTTTCTGGATAGTAACATTATAAAGTGTGATGTCTTAGAGTAAATTATTTAATATTTGTATTATAACAACAGCTGAAGGATTTAGACCCATCAATCTATGTCTCAAAGATGAAAAGGGCAAATATTTTTAATCATACTTTTTTTCAGCTGTTTTCCATATTCCCAGTTGCATTCTTTCTTCCCAAAGAATTCCTTTTTAATATTACATTAGTGCATTTACAGAGAGCTGCTATAATATTGCAGTGTGGTATCTGAAATAAAGTTATGCACTTGGTGCTTATACAAAGTGTTGCTAATGTACTTCCTTCACATTCATTTTAAAGCATCTCAAAAAAAGTGAAGATTTCCTAAACTGCACAAGGCATCCCACTACCACTGAAATTCAACTCAAGATGTGTATCCACAAAACATTAGTGTCATTAACATTTGTCTTTGTTTTGAAGAAGGTTACCTTGCATTTTTAGTCTTCATTATCCACAGAAAATCAACCCTTGCAGATTTTCCTGTATCTTTGTAGTGAAGTGTGAATGAGGTACACATTGTAGTAATCTCCAGTGTGTGTTGCTTCTCAAGAGCCACATGGCAGGATGTTCTAGTCACCAAAAGAGTCCTGCACAGACGAAAACAGAGGAGCACTGGAGGAACTCAGGGAGGCTGCAGGGAGAATGAAGATGTTTTGTCCCTTTCCTTTCAGCTTCCTCAGCAAGACTTGCTCTACCAGCCTTGAGATTCTGCTCATACTACTTTGCAAACGAATGACCTTTAGATGTTTTCCATGCTGACAGGCATTCCTAATGAAAGAGGCGAGTTTCATCTCAGAGAACTTATGCAGAGCCTCACAAAAGAATTGTGGCCCTTCAATTTCATTTTAGGCTGCATTAACTCTGAGGGGATTCATAAAAAAAAAAAAAAAAGCTGCTTTTCTGCTAGAGTGCTTGAGCATGCACAGGCACCAAAAGTTTTCAACACAAAGCTTATGTAGGTACTTAAGAGTTTTGCTTCTGAGCATGGTGAGATAGGCCACCAGGCTGGCTGAGCTGCATGACTCTGTGCCTAAGGCTGTCAGGAATTCACAGCTTAGGCATCCCTCTACCGAAGTCCCCCAAGGTCTGCTCTGGTGAGCTTTGCAGTACACCTAATACATCCTGACAGCATGAAGGTCAGACCAAAGCACAGGATCCACAGTTATTTCAATTCAAAAGAAGTGATTATTTCAGGTTCCCTTCCTTTCCAGAACTGCTCAGTCTTTTAAAGAGCTTACCAATGAAGGGACCTGTGCTACTTCAGTGATGGTCACTGATACACTCTGCAATTTCTGTCCAGTTTCAGGGATTTTGTATACCTTGGAATTAAAGAAATAGACTGATGCAGCCTCATCTGCCAAAAAGGATAAATTGAGTAAGATTCTCCAGTCCAAGTCCTAAGTTCACAGAAGACATTTAATCTTCTCAAATTTCTGTTTGACTAGTACTGCATGTTAGGAACATAACCCTCCCCAGGCAGTGTGTAAGTATACTCATATTTAGGTATGCAAACTTCTTGATATGTGACTGTGAACAGGTGTTGATTAAGCCATAATTCTAACTGTAGGTTCTACAACACTAAATCTAGGATTCCCAAAACTCCTATCTGCTGTCTAAGAAAACATGGATCTCATCCCATTTGGGTGTTGGTCCAGGAGGAAAATACTCTACTGCTGCTGTCCTTTACTTAATTCACTCAAGAAGAGAAATTTTTAAGGTCCCAATTCTGTTAGTGAATGAAGTAGGTGACAAAACCACACCACTTATTTGGGTTTGCTTTTATTACAGGCACAGACCATTTTCTCTGAGAAGAATATGATCATGGCTGTGAAGTTAAGCTGCCAAAAATTAGAAATGGACAGAATCAAGGTTGCCAGTATGACCTTAATTTGGCCACCTTTTACATATGAAATGTAGCTTTTAATTACAGGATCACACACTCAGTTCTCTCAAGAATACTCCTACTTGACTCAGTGCATCAAAAGGACTTAATTAGCAGCTGTTCAATATTTTTCTTAGCCTCATTGTTCAATGTGTTGCCCTGGGTCTTATTTAAAAACCACTCTTCCAGCCCTGCTCTGAAAACAAAATTATTAATTTCTGCATGGCTTTTCTGTGATGCTCATCACCCCAGAATCTGACTGCTTTGCAGACAATTCATTCATCATTGTAAAACCTGTGTGAAGTTTGAGGGCATAATCTCCATTTAGGTGATCTGGAGCCAAGACACAGGCAACCCACAGATACTGGGTATCCAGTGTGAAATACTTGAGCCAAAATTATGTTTCAGCATTACACAATAGCTTATATATTGATAGATTAGTTGCCATGGACTTTGCTAGCAACTGAATCATTCAACATTTTGCAAAGCAAACTTAGAGGTACAGAACAGGAAGGCAAAGATGAAGAACATATCCAAGTTTCAAATCATTGCATACAGAATTTTCAGAAGGGACAGTTATAGAACCAATTTTCTCATGGAAACTAAGTCACGTCTTCTGTTCCTACAGTTCCCTGTCTCAGTCACTATCCATCTGTCAGCTTCTGAGCTGAACAAGGAAAAGGGATTTATTAAAAAGCTATCCCATTCTCCCATTTCATTATTGAGGCATTTGTGTGTTAGCTGAGGACAAAGTCCTGTAGAGGAAATAGCAAGTGATCTGTGGTTAACAATTTTATTATAACATTCAGAGACAGGATGCCAGGGATGCTTAAGGGTCAATGGAGGTGTTCTGCCATTTCCAAATTTTAGTCCTTTTAATTGTATTTCCTTATATGAATTAATGTGCAAATGAGTATATGCCCACTTACATATGCAATATAAAGTAGAAGCTTTTTGATATACCAGCACTGATGAATATGAAATGTATCTAGGAAAACGTCACTACCAATTGCTTATTCTTTGGAGATAGAGAAAAGCTTTTGAGCATTTTGTATTTGATAAGCAGTAATATGCAAAGCTAAAGATCCATTTTCTATTGCTTTCAGGCACAATTAATCTTGAGCAGCCTGGACAGGCAGCTCTTCTGGATTACAGAACTGTCAGAAAAATATAAAAGCTCCACAAATTTCTTTCTAGGGCTCTCTGTGCTGTTCCAGCTGTGTACTCACTAAGAACCTCAGTAGACTATCTAGCCTGGCATTTGATTAAATTAGTCCCTGCATATATACCAGGAAAATATACACTTTGTGTTTTCAGCTACACAATATAAACCTGCTCAGTTTTACTACAGCTGGTCAGTACTCCTGAAAGCAATAACTAAGGACTTGAAAGAAGTTTCTTCACTGTTCTAATATGGTATATAGGTCTCCTAGGATAATTAAATTTGTTGTTTGCAGTATCTGTCTTTTCTCAGTGCATCTTGTATGTTGGCAGCACTCAGTTTATTCATCCTTTGGCATAGGCTTTGGCTTCTCCAAAATCTGTAGTAGAAATCTAATGTGGATGTTTGACCTAATTACCTAACTCAGCTAATGTATTCGTCAGCAATGAATTTAATATCAGTTTATGGAAACAACCCTTAAAGTGAATGGAGACATCTATGAAGGGACTCAGTTCTCAAGACTTTAGACAAATGTGCAGAACTGAGGAAGCAAGAACAACTGAGCATACAATCTGTCTGTCTGCTCTAGCACATATGCACATTTCCTCACACACTGTTTACAACAGTTTTTCAAAATGAGACTGCAGACAGAGCAGTCTTGTTCTCTCCAGGAAGGAAAAGTACTGTCCCCTTGGTACCTTCAGTGTTTCCTCAGAGTGTAAACCCAGCCCTGAGTAGGAAATACATCACATTCCCACAGCAGGAGTGCCAAAGCAAGCAATGGGGATGTGATTACTCCTTCTGAGTACAGGTGTTGCATGGATTGTCCACACATATTGAACAACATCAACTTGAATAACACTGGAATGGCTGAAATGTTCATTCTCAAACAAAAGAATGACATCTACACTGAGGCACCAGAACAAATAATTTAATTTTCAAAACTGCCAGCTACACATTGCATCTAAGCCAAGTCAACAGCTGAACTCTGGAACAGCTCTACTAAAGGCACTGCAGACAGCCCTTGCAACATTTCAGCATTGAGTTGCTTCATAAAGCATCAACCCTCACCTGGTTTGCACAACTTCATGCTTTTCTGATGTAAGCTACCTCCAGTGAACTGAAACAGCTATGGGAGAGACTAAGGAAAAATTTAAGTGGAGGCTTTCCATATTTTTGTCCTGGCTTTGGATTTTCATCAAAATTGAAGTCCTTGCACAAAATTTTAGAATATGCTTTCACTTGCTTCCTGAGAAAAATGCATTTAAAAATCTGGTATGGGGTATACAATCTAGGATTATTAATTTTTAAAAAAGCCCCAGTATTTTGTTAGGTTCTTTCCTTATCTGGATTTCTTAAATTCTTTTTGTTGAGCTGTTCCTTTATCTTTTTTTCCTTGCTGTCACAACAGTGCAGGTGATGTAATTGTCTTAGGCATTCAGTGTAACAGTTTAAAATATCTACTAGCAATAATTAATTTTTAAGAAAAATTGTGATGTCTTTTTGTCATTCCTACAATTAGTTATTGAACACTGTTACTAAACAAAAAGCACCTGTGGTGCATTTGCTTGTTTTTCCTTCCATTTTGATACAATGCTGAGGTGTCAGTACCCTTGGAAAGGGTCTAATAAGCACTGTATCTTCTAATTCGACAAGACATTATTTGCATTGGATCCTGAATCATACTGAAAGAGTTGTTTGCTATTCCCCTTTGGTTTCAAGACATTTATAAATGTCAAATTTTTTTTTGTAGGGAGCAACCCTGTGGTGCACTGAGATGTTCCTGTTAGATAAAACTGAGATCTGAAAGTCCCATGCAGACAGGAACTGCCTGGATTGGAAGAAATCAGTGGATCAAATACATAACTTTGCTACTTCTTTTACTCATCATTATGTCTTATTTTACTTTTGTCTGGCCACAGAAATAAATGGAAACAGCAGTCTATTCCTCCACCCCCAGCTTAGATGCTACTCATTATATTTAGTGCAAAATACCCCCATTTCTGCAAAATGTAATGATTCTAAGAGAGGTAAAAATAGGAAAACAATACATTCTCCAGCTGAATGAAGAGAACTGTAATTTTCAAGGTGCAGTGCATGAGTCAGAACAAAAGTATTAAGAGAAGATTAATCTGTGCAGCAGTTTTCCTGCATCTCTATTAGTAGGTACAAAAGTGAAAGGATGCTTTCAAATTGCTGCTGGTCTGGATCCTGAAGGCTTGGTAATGGGAAGAAGATATGGAGTAAACTATTCTGATAATGGGAAAATTAAATCTTTTAAAGAAAATTGGGAGAGGATCTTTTCATTCACATGACAAAGAGACCCTTCTTTAGATCTTCTCTGCAAGTGTAGGGGAAAGCACTAAGCAATCATTTCTCTGCCCTTTGTCTGGATTATTAGGATGAGAACGATTTTAATGAGCATGTAGAATTTTATTTTGAATCCTATTTTGTCAAACTAGACACAGGGCAGAGGGTTCTGTGGCTCAGCTCTATGTCACTGCAATGAAAATTTCACAAAAAATGAATGCTAATCAGGTATTTCAGATGTTGACATTAAAAGCATTTAAAGAATGCAAAAATGTTTTAAAAAATCTCTGTCAAAAATTTTTAAGTGCCTTCCTAACCTTTTCTTCCAAACTAAATGTGATCTGTTCTTCAGCTGATTGCCATGTAGTAAACAACTAAATGGCAACTACCCAGGGTGTCTACTGACATGCACTGAAGTTGCCCTACCAGGGCAAAGATACAGCAACAACCAGCAACCAACCAAAAGTGACACACAGAAGATCCAACAGAACTCAAGGGAAATCCAGAATATGGCATAGACAGAGAAAATCCCTGACCTGCTGGAGCTATCAAACAAAAAACGAAACAAAACAACAAAGGAATTTTGGCTGGTTACTTGTTTGGGGACCCACTGGCAAAAAGGGGAAATATTCCATTTCCTGCACCATTTTCCTCCCACTTATTTTAAGGAGGTGCTGATCACAATCAATAAACTCCTGGTTGTATTTCATATTCAAGCCTGATTTCGTGTGTAGGAATGAACCCTCATGGGATTCCCATGATGTTGACAGTGTTGTGCTGGAGTGGCTGAGAGCTGACTTTAACCAACAGCATGACAAGCTGACCTTGTGTCTTACTCTGCTTTCAAATATGTGAAGCTCAGAAGAAATGATAGGACCATAATCTCTATGGTCCCAACATTCCACTATATGTTACCCTCTTTTCTTTGTTTCAGAGTCTATTCCAGTACTATACCTGGCACTTAAGTATAGCTTAGTAGGACTCAGGCCTAAGACCTGATCAGAAGACATATAATCCCCTCCAGGAAAACACCTGCAGAGCCATTCCTGAAGTCTGGTGTTGTTCAGCACACCACATGCTGCAGTGTGGAAAATTCTGTGGTCACCCAGCCCAGGCAGGGTGCTGCTCAGTTATGTGTCTCTGTATCTCCACAGGAGAGGCCAGAAGAGGCAATACCCAACCTGCTGCTCCTCTGGGCTGTCAGGGTGGGCAGGGGGGTGAGGCTGAACTGACAGAGCCCTGGCTCACACGCAGGAAGGCTCCGAATTGAGCTGGAAGGGTAACAGTGCAGCATTGTACAGCTGAAAAGAGCTGGGAAGGAGCACTTAAAGTTCAGTATAGAACTGGCTCTGAAAACAGAGAGCTTAGAGAGGAATATTACAAGTAGGGCAAGGGATCAGGGACAGTGCTGTTTTCATGTACACACGTTCCCACAGTTATTAAAGTAGCGAGAGAAGGCAGATACTAGAGCACAGCAGAAAGTAAAACCATGAGGAGAACATTATTTTTAATATACATATCTGCCAATCAAACACTGTCCTGGTAGTTTCAAAAGGTGACCTGACTGCTTGGCCATTAGCACAGCAGACTGCCTTGTGGGGAAAATGAATGCAAGTCCAGTTGTTGAATATAATAGAAACTTGGCAGGGGAGATCTAATAATGACTAAAACTCTATTAGGAAGACCAAGGGAGAAAAAATACAGTCTTCCAGTCCATCTTGGAAGATTGGGCAATTTTACGTGCTTAAAAGAATGAACGCAGGGATCATATTTATGAATTAGGACAAAAGACAATTAGGACAAAAGGCTAAAAGAAGTATTGGTGGGTTATTAGTGTCTTCCAATTTTACTATAGCTCAAAGTATCCACTATCAGTAGCTGCCTTTATTTTTCCCACTTTGATTGAACTGTTTGCATTGCTGCTCCATGACTGCAAAGCTCCTAAGAACATTAGGCTAGAGTAAATGGGTCATTTACACATCCAATCAAAATTAGGATTACAATTGCATAGCACACCCTACATGCAAAACTTAGGTTTCTTTCTGATTTTAATAAAAGTTGTACTATAAAGTCTTTCTGTTTATATGGCAGAGCATAACATTGAAAGCTGATGAGGAGCAATGACCTATATGCCAGATTAATATCCACATTAATTACATGAGGAACAAAAATATTAATTCCAAAATAAAGAATTTTCAAACTGTACTTTTCTTTTTCTTCAGGAGATTTATGGGTGGAGTATCTTGCTATATGTCATCTAGGTTAGAACAAATTTTTTTGCTATGATTAGTTTTCCTAAGTTCTCATTCATGGATTTAACTCCTATATTTTGACTGGAAGAAAGATTTCATAATTCACTTCTGATAAGAAAACACCATATGCTAGTGTTACTGATGAAAGGTACAGAAAACATATTAAAAGTTATTTGCTGCTCAGCTTCATGCAATAAACTCAATTCTACTGTCTACATTGAATTATGGACTAAATAATATTCCCTTATTACATTAAAGATCCCTGCATGCCAAAATAAATGAGAATAGTCAAGTAAACAAACTTTTGCTGTATTAGTACGTGAAAAAAATATTGCTAAACCAATTACATTTAAAACATCTCTCCTTTTCCTTTCCCCACTTAATGAACCTAGAATTTTTAATACTAGAAAGTAAATTATGTGCCAGCCCATATCGTTGGGACATTATCACACTATTGAAGTTCTTGGCAGGTAGAGAATTATTTTTATAGATAAGTTAAATTCAATTCAGAGACTGGAATTCTTTGGTATAATAGGACAATTACATGAAACTGAGCAACTCTTACTGCTATCTCCATTTTTATCTCCTGGACCTTAACCTCAAGTTTATATATGAACCCACTGAATTTTTCTGATAAAGTTTTGAGACAAACTGGAATGAGAAACAACACAGAAACACTAGAGAAAACCTAGAAGGTAAAATATAAATCTTTTAGGCTATTTCCTTTTCCAAGCTGCAGAAGGGGAAAAAAAAAGACATTATCTATTAAACTGTTAAACTGAGAACAGAGATTTTAAGAAGGCACAGAGGCAGTTTAACCTTTATGAGCACAAGGCAGTACTTTCTAGATAAAATGGAGCTGACAGATTTGCTGGCACAGTTATGATTAGCTATGCATCACCTATCATTCAAGCTGACAGACAGATTTTTATTCAAAGTTAGCGAGGGTTTTTGGTTGCTGTTTGGGGTTTTTTGTGTTTTTCTTTTTGGCACCTAGATTCATCCTAGAGGCTATCAGGAGCTCTCTAATGCTGCCCCAGTTGATCCACAAAACATCACTTCAGCAGGTCATCACTGTTACAGGCAGGATTTAACAAGGGCTCGATAAACGCTTTAAGAGTTTAATAACCAAGATAAACACTACAGAACTTATAATATTGATAACTACAAAACAAATCCTCCCTCTGTAGTTTTTTCTGTCAGTGTGGTTTAGAAATTAGAACATTGAGAAAGCCATAAAACATTCAAGAGAGATGGGTAGTTGTACCAGTAATGGCACCAGAAAACTAATGTCAGTGGTGCAGCTACTGTTCCTGCTCTAATTTCAGTGCCAACTTGAGCTCTTACAGCAAACTCGACACGTCATTCCTTGGTCATCTTCTGATCATAAGACTTGGTCACGACGTTTTGCCTCGGCAGTCCCAGAATCATTATCACCACGACTGCATGTTTGCAACACGTTAGTCTTTTAAAAGATACACATGCATATGTGTGCACCAGAGCTGAAAATCAATGTGGTCTTTTGTAGAGGAGGGGCAGCAGGAAGAAATGGAAAATGTGATGGCAAACAACAGAAAACAGAGAAGCTTCAGAAGAGAAAAAAGTTTTGCCTGCATCAGACTTGGATAACAACTACACAAGGAATCCTCATAATGCCAGACCCTTCCTGGGCTGTGTATCAGTGCAGAGAGGAAAGGACTAAAGTGAAGAGCTCAACTCAGGGATTTCACTCTCTCTGAAGAACCAACATCCATGCAGGAGGTGTAAGCTGGGCCTAGGAAGGAGTTTCAGGGCACTCAGAGTCCATGAGGAAGAAGGGAGCTGTTGGAAGAGAAGGAAGTTCTGTGACTTCTCTGGGATAAGGTAGAGGTTAAAAACACAGACAGCTGGAACACAGAGGTGTTGTACCTCCTCTCTCTGTGCACAGCAGAGGAAATGCAGTGCCAGGGGAAGCAATGGCAGTGCTCGTGTGCTCTTACTGGGGACACAACTGGGAGGCACCAGCACAGGGAAATGCTGCAGGACTGCAGCAGAACTTTAAACTGTGACTCAGAGTTCCTGGCATGAGGCCTCCCTGCAGCCTTCCTCCTCCTCCCCACCCCATGGAATGAGAAAAATACTATTAGACTATTAGCTGAGAGCTCTAATTATTACTCACAAGCTCATTTTCATTGTACTCCATGTGTTCATGGGAATAGTATGCAGGTTCTTCTTGCTCAGCTGCAACATTTTCCACAGCAGAAATATGAGCATTGTTTAGAATACTCTCAGAAAACTGCAGACATTAAAATCAAAGATTCATTGATCATGAAGCCCATTTCTCTGCTAAGAGAGCCTTAGTCCCAAAAGCACATTTTCTAGCGTTTCATACAGAATAATGTTAAAAATACTGGTGATGAATCATCCTCCAGATTATCTCAGGGGGCAATTCCTCAGCAGAACACACTTTTGTGTTTTTTTGTTGTGGTTTGGTCTTTTGATAGACTAAATTTTCTTTTCTTTATTCTTAGCTGTATCTTCCCATAAAGCATTAAATACTTCTCTCCTTGTGTGCAGCTAGAAACCCTCACACATTTCTCACCTCTCAAATCTTGCACACTCATTGCAGGACTCGTGCTGTCCCCTGTCCAAACTCTCATGTGGCTAAGGCCATTTGCAACTCCAGGCTGGACCAGATGTGAATCTGTGAGCAGATGAGCAGTGACACCCTAGGAGAGGAAGGAGTCAGAGCAGAGCTGCAGCTAGTTGTGCTCTTCAGCTGCAAAGTGCCCTGCAGCTGCCTCAGTGCTGCCAGCAAGCAAACATGTTCCCCTGCTCCTCCTGGAAACGATGCCTCATCCTTCTCACATAAGCAAATGTGACATCTTTTTGACCTGGTATATATCCTCTGTTTGAACCACAGAGCACCACCTCAGCCACTGAACCCGAGCACATGGAGAGCTTCATCTGAACAGGATTTCTTGCTTTGCTTAGTCACCACAGATCTAATTTAGTACCATTAATCCATCTCCTAAATCCTCATCGTTGCCTAGTAATTAATTTGTTGTTCTTTGCTAAATTCTCTCTAATTGATCAATACCTTTCTAGTTAGCATACTGCTGAATGCTGCCCAGTGTTTCAGAAGCAGCCATGAGAAAAGCACTGTTCTTGTTTATTGAACCCTTACTTGTGCTTTTTCTCAGTGCTATTCTCATCAAAAAACCTCTGAACTCAGAAGAACTGTCTCTTGGCACTATAACCATCCAACCATTTCACCTGAACCCGTATGAATTATGCCCACATCCAAATTTTTAACAAGCAGGTGCCTTGTATTAAAGACAGGATGAGCAAATAACAGCTGAAGCTTCATGGTGAATGCTAAAACCTGCTTGTATTTCTAGCTATTTAAAGTGTGATGACTGAAAAACCTCTGCTGTGCCAGCCCAGAGAGGACATTCTCACTTTATGGACAGGACACAAGGGCACCAAGTGCCTTCTGACTGCTCAGTGCCTTTTGCTCCTTTAACTTCCATTTGAAGTTTCTCCCACCACTTCCTCCAAGCACACTTTATGGTGCTCCCACGATTTAGGATTTCACAGACAAGAAATTCAAGACTGCTGTAACACAAAAATGCTTGTTAAAAGACACTGAGTTTTTTGCCCCTTGTGCCAGTTACCTATGTTCTTATAAAAGGTCACATATCTTTGTCACAGGTTTGCTCCTTTTTCTGTGGTAAAAACTACACAATTAATAGAAACACATAAATATCTAAATCTGAGTGGATAGGGAAGATATTGGACATGAGTCAATAATTACTGTCTCTAAACTGGAGGGAATATTTTTCACCACAGATGCTCTTTTCCAGCCATTCTTGCTGCTTGTTATAAACAGCTCCTACCTTGTACCACTCAGATAGATTATTTACCCAGGGCTGTGTGTGCACTTGCAAACACATGGATATATTTGTGCATGTGTGTCTGCATCTGGGTGTGCTTGCCTGTATATTTACAGTGCATTGCTTCTGCAATTTTTCTGTGCAAATGGTTAGAAGGCATAATTTTTAGCATTTTTCTTACAGCTCCAGGTGCTGTGGCTGTGATCTCACTTGGGAAGCTCATTTTTCATTTACAAAGATAAAGAAAAGCAGATTTCTAACCCTCGCGGAGAAAACCTTGAAGACATGAAGTAACCCTGAAGACATGAAGTAAATGAACATCAAACATGAAAAAAATAACATACATAAAAAGAATGTAGTATTCTTAAAAATCTCAGGGTTTTAAAATCTCCTCCTTTTTTAATGACTTCTTATTAACCCTTGTTTTTCTTTGCATTCAGCTCTGTATCCATGACATCCTCCATTCTCATGTGGGGAACTTGCTTTTCTTCACACCATGCAAAAAACACTGTTGTCATCCAAAACAGTGCACCTTGGCCTAGCTCCTGATAGCCCTGGGTTTAAAGGTCTTCCGAGAGTGATCTACATGATCCAGTGTAAAGAAGCACAAACTTCTCTTGGTGAAATTTACATCTATGTGAGATGCCAAAAATATAATTATTTTTTCTTTCTTGGGTTAATTAGCACCTGAGTTTCCAGTAATTTGGTATTTTTGCTATTTGATAAATAGCACATCTAAAAGTATATCTGGAAAGGTCCCTAGCAAGTTTTTAATCATTATAAATCTGTTACCTGTAAACCAGCAATTTCATCAGCTGATGGAGTTTAGGTAAATGAAATCATCATCCAAATCCTACTTTCTAATCAGAGTTGTCAAAAGATGATCAGTCAAGTGAATTTAAAGATGACCTAATCAATCTTTACAGGATTTTTTCCCCTCAATCTGCAAAGTCCTGTCCTCCCACAAACTTCCCCACCTCCAATATTTTTTTTTTGGTTAGAATATCATATATTTATACCTTTGCATATAGTAAATTGGACAGAAAATGTAGAGAAGGAAGGGAACAAATTGCCCACAATCAAAAACCAGTGCTGAAAAATGCAAGTAGCACCATTGGGAATTTTGAACTTGCTGCTTCGGAGGTTTGGAGGATGTGACAGTGAGATAAATCTTTGCATAGTTTCAAGAGAAATATTCACAGTTGGAGCAAGGTGTGCTCATTCTGATGTTCTGACCTTCCCAGACAGTCCTGGGCCAAAGTCCATCACTGATTCATGATTCTCCAGAGGGAGCACACGACAGTTTCTCCAGGAGGATGCTGTGGGAGACAGTATTGAAGGCCTTACTAAACTCCAGAAACACAAGAGCCACATCCTCTCCCTCATCCACTTGGTGGGTCATTTTGTGGTGGAAGGAGATGGGGCTAGTCAAGCAAGACCCTTCGTATACCCTTTCACAGCAGTAGACAGAAACACACCATTGCAACAACAGGTGAAACGAGAGAGCAGAATCAGAACATGAGAGCAAAAGTTTGTCTAAAACAATTTAAAATGAAGACAAAACTGAAAGCACTGACTGGGCAGATATCTCCATTATCAAAAAGTAGAATTTTTTTAATATGTAAACACTCAAAGCCTCAGAGAAATACTGACATGAAAAACATTGTGACACGTTTTGACAACTTTGGTAAAAATCAATGCAAAATACTTGATGTAGGTTTCCTTTTTTTATATATATACCATTTGTACCATGCTATTTGAGATAGCATTAGATAGGGAATAGACCAGTGGTGGACTGGTAGATCTGAGCACAAGAAAACATGATTAAGAATACATTAACATTTGTGAAACCAATATATTGAATTACTAGGCACAACAGCTTGACATACTAGACCTTAGCAAAAATGAAAACATTAGCAGAAATTAAAGCTTACTTGCTTTAGGGAAATAAACATTTCACCTGGTCTACAAATATTACTAAACAAAATAAAATCATGTTAATTTCTTTTTTAGGTCAATAGCTCAATTTTTCAATGTGCATTGGGCTCCCAGACACAATGTTTTTAACCTCAAATTCTGTATCAAAAATGTTCTCTTAAAATCAGGAAACATCATACACACAGAAATAATCTTGACTTCTGAAATTGTATTTGCTCATTTATAAGCCTAGGAGTAATCTTCCAATTATTACTAGAACTTAGAGAGTTTCAGTTAATTAGTGGCCACCAGATGTCTCCCATATTGTTTTCTCTATACAATAGAAAAAAACACTAACTCTCATGGAAAAATCAATGCAAACAAATGAATAAGAGCTAAAGAGTTCAGCCAAGGCATGCTCCTTGATTCATGCCCAAATCTACAGTATGTTCTTTAAAAATCAAACACAAATTACTGTGATTTATACTGGTCCTTGAACAAAAAAGCAACAGTTGCATGTAATTACATTCTGTCGACTCTGCATATCTCTGTAAGGAGCATCCATTGAAATATTTGCTTCTAGCACTATTAGCTTTTTTGGTCTCTGGAAAAAAGTTCAAGCCAGAATTATTTTCTATGTTTCTTTCATCTCCATGTCAGTAGCTAACTATAAACCAGATTTTTGTGCTTCCTCAGCTATTTCTTCCTTTTAAAGCGAAGAATAATGGAGGAGGAGTCTGTAGCCTTATTCTTTCTGTCCATTTTGTGCACAAACTGGTGAAAGGATGAAGGGAGTAGATCTGCAGAATGAACCAGCTGGCATGGAGGATCAAGTGCCAATGAGAATCATCCGTGTCTCCTTTAGACTAACTCCAGTTTGATCCTATGGGCTGATTTCCCATTTCCAGCTAGCACTCACTTGGTGCTCTTCCACAGTAGTTTTTATCAGTTTAGTTTCATCCAAAGAAATGTCGTGTAAGCACTCTGAAACATCACAGTGCAAATCATGTAACAGCAAACATGGGCAGTCAGGATATTGACTTCAGAAGAGAACTGAACCAGAGCAAAATACTCATGTAGTTGCACACTTCCCTGCAGAGATCCTAGAAACTACTCTGAGCACAGAGTGGTTGTGTTCTGGGCATGTTCCCAGGTGCAGAGCATCAAATGGGCTGTGTTTAAACAGTCTGGGAATGTAACAGAGGTGCAGATCCTGCAGCCCAAGTAGCCCATCATGGTTTGGCATTTCTGTTTCTACTGTAGCTTGACTCTCCATCATACTTGTGTGCATGTGTCTGCATGGCCAGTTTATAAAGTGGCCTCTAACAGATGAAGCATGATAAACTCACTAGGATGGAAATCACATTAAACCTTGGGTTGTTCTGTCCCAACCAGTGCTAAAAACACAAACTTTGCCAATGTAGTCCAACGTTTTGTTCTCAGCTCTGCATGCCATTAGTCACAGCAGCTGGGTAAGACAAGCTGACCCCTCCATTTAGAGTGCCAAAAAAGTGATTACTGGTTTTGGTTTGAAAGGAAAAAGGTTTCAGTATGAATGCATAACATATTCTGACTCAAATGCCTGGGATGAATATCACCAGAGCCCTAAGTTCTGAGGAATTTTCTCCTACAGTTCCCTTCATAAACACTGTTGCTGCTTTGAGATCAGAGAATTCCCTCAGGCCACAACCTCATGTATCTTTGTGTGCTTTCTACTTCATCACTTATTTATCAATATGAATCTTTGTTGACAGTTGATGGACGTTCTTTCAGTTTCAGAAAAGAATAGCAACAAAGGGTTGTTTTACTTTTTAAAACAAAATAAGACTTTTAAAGTGAAATATTTAAATGCAATAGTACAGTTGTTCAGTGTGCTGGTTTTTAGTGCTAGCAGTAACATTCTTTCCTTTTAGCTTGTAGACTCACCCGAAAGTTAACTTTTCCTTAGAGCTTGCTCTAAGTCTGTTCAGCTCCTTTGCTCTTAATGGATTAATTCCTGTCACCTGAATTTTTCTCCAAAAAACAGGTAACAGCTTAAGTAGGTACTGTGAAACACAAATCAAGGGGGGAACTAGGAAAGAAAGTTATGTCTCTGTATTGTAAATTCTATCTGTTGAATCTGAAATGAATCAAAGATGCTCACTGGCACAGACAACTTGAAATTAAACTGTCATTAATCGGTTTTATTATTTGATTTTTAAACCAAATGGCAGTAGAAAATTGATGCTTTTTTTCCTTTTAAATGTGGATGCTTACTTATTTTGAGCAAATTATTAAAAAAATAGATGGAAGAATATATACAGCTACTTCATGAAGAGAAATCAGATTTGCTTCAAGTAAGGAATTTGGGAGTCTTTTGGCATGTCTGCCTAACACATAAATTTCTGATAACATACTGAAGTTTTAATGAAGCTGAGAGTTCCTGGCATAATAATACCTACTGCTGGCAGGCTTGCAAGAGGGTAAAAGCTGAAGCTTAATGCCCAAATTGATCTTGCCATGCACTAGTGGAGCAGGAACACCCTGAGCTCTAGTCCTGCTTTTCTCTTAAAATGACTTTCAGAATTCAAAGACTTGGTTTAAAAAACAAAAAGGGGAGGGGGGAAGAATAAACTAACATATCAAGAGTACTTTGTGTAGGGTGTAAGAGAATCTGAAAGTCATACTGAACACAGAAATTAAATTTCAGTTTCAGTTAAGAATACAGCATACTATGCTTGAAATAACCCTCTCCTGGAGACAGCCTAGTGTATCACATTTATTACAGCATCTGAATAAAACTACAAAATTACAAATGAAAGGTTGCAAAGATGATAGGTTAAGTTCATGCCATTTCCCATTCATTTTATATCCTTGTAAGGGTGGATGGACTGGAGAAAAGCATGGGTTCTATGCTTCATCTTTCTCAGTTTACACAAGAGAGCTGATTATTTTCTCTCTCACAGATTTCTTAGGGGTTTACAGTTGATTTGTTTTCAAACTAGGAAGAAACAAATTTTTCCATTACACTTCAGCAGAAGCTATAGATAGAAAAACATTCAATACTGAAATGTCCACTCTTTTAGAATTCTAGCTTTTCAAGCATCATGTGCCACACTTGGAATTTATGCATATCTGTATGTACTCATAACATGAACGCAGGGATAGGTACTGCAGATGGAGATATTCATAGTCTATTTTCTCATTGAAGAGATGAGGTCTTATTTGCTTCTGGTTACTTTTGCTGCAATCTGGAGTAATGTCCTCAACATCAGCATTAATGTATAGAAAATTATGGCAGCTGAAGGCATCACATTGCACTGATTATTTATTTTCATGTTTGGGCTGGAATGGGGTTGATTGTGCAGGGCAATAGATTGGGACCAAAGTTCTGAGTGCTGATTAAAATACTTCAGTATTGGCTATACAATGGCCTTCAGCTACTCGTGTCTTCCCCAGAAGAAAATAACACTATTTAAGGCTTAGAGTGGAGGCTTATTTTATAACACCTGACTTGGAGACACTGGGCCAGACATTGTGCTTTCCATTGCATGAACATTTTTTAGCAGCTGCTAAAGGATGAAGCAAAGCCTTGTTTGACTCATAGCAGCTCACTGTCACTCTGTATCTAACAGCTTAAGGCAAGTCATCTCTATGTCAAAAAATAAAAGCACTATTAATACAGAGAATCCTATATCTTAGTTGTCAGCAGTTTCAGTTTGTGCTTTCTGGCTAAACAAAACCTTATTCATCTCTTCCTTTAAACCTTTCCTGTGCCATACATACATGTTCCCACAAAACCCTACAGGCAGCTCTCCCTAACAACTCTATGTTTTGAAGTACCAGTGATGTTAATTGCAACATGACATCACGTTTATTTTATGGCTTCTAGACACACTACGCATGGGCAGACAATGTGTCAGGATTTCAGACCCCACAGAACATGACAAGTGTAAGAATGCTGTCAACAGAGCTCTGTTACTGTGGGCTAGCACTGTCAGCTGGCTCAGGAAATCTGGAAGCCCATTCCACAAAGCTGTGGTCAGATGGTGAGCTGGGACTGCAGGTTTGGCCTGGGTTCACTCACATGTATAGCTCCTAGTGACAGAAGAAGCTGTGATTTCATGTTTGGCAGGGAAGTATCCATGCAACCCAAACACACAGGACTGGTATGAAAGCCAATGATTGGTTTCTCAGAGCTAGCACAAAAAGAAAAGACAGTGATAATGATGCAAGTCAAATGTTTCCCAAGTAGTGCTGAGTGTGGCTTTGCTAGAAGAACAGTGTTGCTCTTCTTTTTCATACATCTGAATGAGCATTTCTGAAACTCATCCTGCAGACAGTAGATCCTACATGGATCTAAAGAGATGGTGTATAGCATAAAACATTTTCCTTTTTTAAACTCAGACTTCTCTGTGCTGCTATTTCTAAACTGTGGGTTCCCCCCCTTCATAGTTGAGTTATTGCATATATAAGGGTGGATAGGGCAGAGTTTAGTGCCTCTGTCCC
>NW_008651319.1:81146-94789 GCF_000695815.1 Acanthisitta chloris
ACCTCTCATACAGTGAGCTGAGATGTGAGCTAAGCCCAGAAGGGCAAGCAAACAAAGCTGACAAGTGAAACAAGGGAAAGCACAGAGAGAAAAATGCATGAAAATCTTCTCTGTACTTTTCCTCATATTTTTCATATCACTTCCTGGCACTAAAACATGAAAAATATAGGAGGGAATAGGATGTTTTGCAGAACAACTTGCAGAGTACATCAGACCAGGCAGAACTACAGTGATGCCAAGTGAAGCACAGGCTCAACTGAGTCAATGGTAATTTCTCTTACCCTCAGCATGATCTAAATTTCCCACCATGTTATCAAATTAAGCTACTGTCAAGACTTCAGTTTGATTCAAGCAGCTTACTTACTTTATTTGTTGAGAAAAGAACTACTTCTAGAGAAAAGTAATTCCTGGGAAACATGTAGAATGAACTTTTACACCCTGTGCATTAGATTGCATTCTTGGAGTTATAGCAACTATGAACTAGATCTCTAGAAGGGAAAAGTTCCCATCTCGTCGTGTGATGGAGCAGTCAATGTGAGCTGCAAATGACACCCACTCCCCATCCCTGTTCTCCACTTTGCCTCCTGGACCTTCAGGCACTGATTCAGCTCCTCTGGCCAAAGGAGCAGAGCAAGGACATGGTTCAGACCTTTCTCTCCCTTCAGCCACACGCTCTGCTCCCCAGCAGGCTGTACAGAAACAGCATCTCTGTGCAGGCATCGGTGGCAAGAACAGCCAAGCCCTTTGACCTTGAATTCCACATTTTCAGCTCTTGCTTTTTTATTTCAGTCCAACTCACCTTGTAGCTGTGATATGAGAGGAATACAAAAAACCTGAGCTAAAAGATTTTGAGTTAATGCTTAATATTAAAGAGAGAACGATTAATATTATTCAATTTGAAACTTCCTTTCATTTTCCTTGAGCAATAATTGGCAAGTGATTAAATAAGTAAGTCTCAATATTTCCAGCTTTTGATTTACTTTTTAGTAAATTGCTATTTACAATTAACTAAAATAGTAGTTACTTAAGTGACAGAATTGCTTCTATATTTGCTGCTGATATTCTGCACTTTATTTTAGACTAATGTGAAGTGTGAGAACTGGTAATGCATTGTTCCAACTAAATACTTGCACGTCCTTCTGTATTCCTAATACAGTAGTGTTTCTTTTACTCACATTTTTGCTTGAACTCAGTGAAAATTGCCATAAATATAAAACCCAGGAGAAGTCAGACAAGATGTCTAAGTAACCTCTGACACATTAAGATTCATCTTTCTTACCGAAATCTAGGAGAAAAGAGTGAAACTTGAAGCATTATTTTAAAGCTAACAACTTGAAATTCTGAATAGGCATGTCAGGATACGAAGATTTGTTCCAGAAAAATGTTTTATCCTTGAATACTGTACTGAAAGCAGCATTTTTGGGAGCTCTATACATAACAAAGAAAGGCATCCTCTGATTCTAAAACCACTATGATTTCCTATATTTATTTCATAGAATGGCCTTGTGCAACGTAGAGAAAACTGAAAAAGACTCTATTTGCTGTTTTTCATGTGGCAGAAGTTTTCTAGTACTGAAAGAAATATAATAATAGATCTACTTAAAATAGATGTTTTGATTGTTATCTTGTTTATTTTAATTATTTTTGGAGGGATTGTCTTTTAACAAACAACAACTACCAAATTTCAAGTGAGTGAACGATTCTGATTTTCATGTTTTTTTCCCACGTGAGCTATCTCTTAATGATGTGGAAGAGGCAATACCTCAAAAAGGGAAATAAAAGAAGAAAAACAAAATAGTGGAATAAATTGAGAACTTCATTCCAAATAAAAGAATTGTCTGCCTTTCTTCCTATCTTGCAACACAATAAAAAGTTGCAATATTCAAGAAGGTGCTTCCTAGTTAGGAAGAAGCAATGCTTAAGTGCAAAAATAAGTTAAATGGCTCAAGTGTGGCAACCACACCACTCACTTGTTGTTTCTGGGACACTTTCTCAATTGCTCTTTCAGGAGGGAAAAAAGATAAGGAAATCTTTACTGCACAGTGACCAGCTCTGAGGCATTTTGCTGAGCTTCTGAGGTATTTGGATTCTGTTTAATGATTTCATGTGCATTTAGTATTTACGTAAAAAAGCTTATTGTACCTCAACTGTATTAACATCAAAGACTACAGCCCGTGAAATTCTGAGAAATGGCACTTATGCTCCAGCAATTTATTTCTAAGTATTTTTCCATTGCCTGTAGGAGAGGAATGCAATGGGAGAATAATTCTCTGCCAGCATGCTTTGTTGTTTATCAGGCAAAGTAAATAACAGTGTGGGAGGTGAGGAGCATTAAAATTTCAAGGACTGACAATCTGAAAATCTGGACCACAGTACCAGAATAACTTGACTGTTCAATAGGCCTTGACTAGGTTTTCCTAGGTTTTTGACAAACCACCTAGGCAGAGTATTCCCTGGGTTCCTCCTGTGCATCCAAGGATATTGACAGAAAGCTGATCAGAATGTGCAGCCGAGTAAGGTTCCTTCTTGAGAGGCTAATGCTGGAGTAATAACATGGCTTGAAAGAGCTTAGTATTTTCTGTTATGTCAATAAAATATATACAGATGTCCCATACATTGCAGGTGCAGTTTGCTTAACAAAAGTGGATATCATGACCTGTATTAGTGACCTGCCAAAGGCTTAAGATATCTGAAGACAAATTAGACACTGCAGAAAATCAGTTATAGGTATATACTGAAATCCAGGACAGTCTTCCATAAAAATAACACATTGCATTATTTTTACTACTGATTTTTTTGTCATTTTCCCCCCATATTTTCTGTGTTTTGCCTAGATCAGACATAGAATTGATCAGACAAGGAAGAGGATTGATTACTTTTTAAATGCCATTTGGAATATCTTAATAAACTGTATTAATATTCTTATAGCTCAACTGTAAATGACTTCAAAAGTTTCAAAACCACAGCATTTTTCTAAGAATTTTATATATCATAATGGTTTTATATTGCCATTTATAGATAAATTGTTGCCTTATAGTAATGCTAAAGGCTGCAGCTATGAAACTACAGCAGAAAGAATGTATATGCTTTACCTTTAGGAACAGTGTCTTCTTAGCAAATCAACATTATTTCTCTTGCTGAAGTCCAGTTGTTTTCCCCTGGCATCTACCACATGGAATAACAAGCACATCATTGGCCTCAGATACCAATGGTCCTCTCTACAATAAGACGTGATCAAAAATGACAGATGACACAATGGGAATTGTATCTTTTTAAAAGTGTGTGCACTCCATCGTAGCATAAGTTTGGCTTTTGCCATTAACTCTTGATCCATTTCTCAGTGTAATAAAATCAGCTCATTAAATCTTGTTTTCTGCCCAGTGTCCAGACTTGTAGGGACAGAATTTTGTGTACAGGTATCTGAGAGGTTAACAAGACAGTGTTTAACTCATTCCAGTGCATTTCCCATAACAAGACTGAATAATTGGAAACTCCATCGGGGAAAGAGGTCTCTCCATTAGTCTGCCCTTTCTCCCTTCCACTCACACTGCTTCAGTAGAACCCCACATTGCCTTACAGAAATTTAGCCCAAGAGTTACCATGTAATTTTGGACCAAATGAATGAAGGAGACTGCTCCTCTTTGCTACATCCACTCTGACAGAGAAACCAGGACCACGATTCAGCACTCCCTCAAGTTTGCCCCAGAGCATCCTCTCCACTTATCTCACAATGAGGCTTCGACACTTCCTCAGCCTGAAAAGCAGGAAGAGGTGAGATGAGACCCTCAGTCTTCACTTAACAATAGAGTTAAAAGACACATTTAACCATCTTTATGCAACTTAAAAAGGTTTTTTTTTGTTTGATATTAATCTCAGTCTTGAAGGCTATTTCAGAGTCATTTGGACACATAGTGAATCAGGTAGATTGCGTTGGGCAGGCACCATTGAGCCTCAATACCTGCTTCTTACTGAGGCATTCAAACACAACTTTCAAAAAGGGACATAACTTCAGGTAACTTCCTATCTGTTTGCAATACGTGAAGATAGATAAAACTAAATTATTCCTTCTTTTTTCCCCACTAATCATCTATGTTCATACTACAGAAATGCCTTCTGTGTGTCAGTGCAGTGAGTCACACTGAGGAACAAAATGCACCTAGTTAAATGTTCTCAATGAAGTTTTATTAAGCATAGAAAATAGTTTTGAGATGTGTTAAGAGGTAAAAGTTGCAGCACAGCCAATTTCCAAACATCCTCTAAGCGAATCCAGGATAGCACAAAAATAATTTTCAGGTTAAAACAAGTTTTCATCAGACACAGAAATCCTGGAATGATCACCTGTCAGTGGCAGAAGACAATTATAATCAGTAGCAGCATGACAACTCAGTTTAGTGAATATGTGAAATACTTAGTGTGAAATAATTAGAATTTCTGCTTCTGGTTTGAACACTTTCCTACATTCATTTCTAACCATTCCTAACTCATCCTCTTGATGGATTGAGACACACCATATCTGACACAGGGAGTAATGTAATATATTCCGTTCAAGGCTGCTGATTATATGCACATGTGCACAGTGACAAACAATTAGTGTAATGATCCAGTGATTGCAAAGCTTATCACAACATTGTATAAGATCTCATGCACTAGAAATTGCCCTGACCACCTTTTCATGCTTTCCATTCTACATTACTGTGGAACACAAATTTGTACACTGAACTTGAAAGGCTGCAAAGGGATTGATCTATATAAAGCCTGTGCTGAGGAAACACTGCCTTCCAGCAAATCTGGAAAATAAATTAAAAGTGATTAGGATAAAGTGATAGAAATACAGAGGCAGGGTGAAGAGAGCTCTGCTCAATATTGATTGAAGCAAGATGTTTCCAATGTGAACCCACTGCAGGGAGGCTGCTGGCATGGAATTGGTTTGCTCCTACATCACTGGGCACTCAGTCACTGCTGCTTGCCCAGAAATCCCTTCCTTGGCCAGAGCTCAGCACTGGCAGCTTTCTGCCTGGCACAGACCTTCAGTCAAGAGCAACCACAAGCTGCACTTTACCTGTCTGCATGGGCTGTACACGGTACAACAACATCTACACTTCAACACCTTCCAGCAAAGGCAAGAGAGGAACTGGTGCTGTGTGTGTGTTCATTTCAGTTTCAGAAGTAACATGCAGAGGAGTGTTGAGAGGGCTCTGCAGAGCTGCGAGGACAGCAAGCAGATTTCTCCTCTCCTCTCCTCTCTCCTTCCTGTCTTTGCTGTCAGGGCTGTGAGCTGACAAAGGCAAAAAAGGTAGGAAGACTCTGCCTTCCCCCACTCCCCATACGCCTACCCCTGACTTAGATGGGCAGAGAAAGGGGCACATGGCAGGTGAGGCCAGGTATGATCCCCACACATGCTCAGACCTCCCTGCTGGGGAGTGGGAGTAAAACTAGGAGTAAAATATGGGAAAGAATACTTGCAAATAAGGACACAGCAGCTCCCTGTCTATTCCAGACACTGATTTTTCCTTTTTTATTTTATCAGGTCTCCCACTTAGCACTTCTCCCCTTTCTTCAAGACTCCTGAACCTTTTTTGCTTTTCCCTGAACTTTGTTTCTCCTGCAGAGCCCAGCAGTAAAGGATGAGCCTGTGTGTAAGGCACAGGTCTCAGGGCTGATGTAGCTGGGTGCACCAAGGGTGCCCTGGGCAGGAGGTCACCTGCCCACAGCTGCTTACAGCTGGTTGCAGCCAGCTCAGAGGTTGAGGTAAACCCTTCCCAAAGTGGAGGAGCAAATCTGAGGACTATGTACTGCTCCTGCACAAGCATATTTAGGAAAGAACTGTCAGCTACAGGGGAGAGGCTGGAGGGAGACACATTGAGCCAAAAGGGACAGGGGCATCCCCAAGGGACTGCAGCCATGGGCAACTGTGCTGGTTTTGACTGGGAATGAGTTAATTTTTTCCATAGTAACTGGAATGGGGTTGTGTTTTGGATTTGTGCTGACGATGGTGTTGATAACACAGGGATGTTTTCATTGCTCCTGAGCAGCAGCTTACACAGAGTCAAGCCTCAAGCAAATAGGCTGAAGGAGCACAAGAAATTGGGAGGGGACCCACCAGGACCCCAGCTGAGCACAGGGATATCCCATACTGTATGGCATCATGTTCAGCACACAGAACTGGGGGAAGAAGGAGGAGGGAGGGCATGTTCAGAATGATGACATTTTCTTCCCACGTCACTGTCACACGTGACAAAGCTGTGCTGTCCTGGGGGGGCTGAGCACCTCCTGCCCATGGGAATGGGTGAATGAATTCCTTGCTTTGCTTTGCTTGTGTGTGCAGCTTTTGCTTTCCCTATGACACTGTCTTTACCTCAACCCTTTTACCCTTCCTGTTCCCCCCCATTCCAACATGCAGCTGTGTGGGGCTGAGCTGCCAGCTGGGGTTAAACCAACACAGCACCCCATGCCAGGGCAGGGACAATAAGGAACAGCATGGGAGGGAGATAAGTGCGGAGCAAAGAGTGCAAAAAGCATCACATGCACAATGACTTCAGCTTTTGCACTGCCTATTGTCTCCCTGGGAATGAGGTAACTGTGTTTCAGGATCGATGTACAGTCAATGGATGTGGTATTATGCACTTTGCAGTGTCCAAATTAGTGATCAGAAGTTTTCTTTGGATTGGCAACAAACTCTGCTTCCTGGACTTGAAACACTTCTGTCCATGACAGTGCAGAAATATGTTTTTTCTAACTATAAAGTGTATTTTTGTGTTCCCTGCCTATAGTTAATGATGCACTTCATCTTTCTTCCTTTTGTTCTCCGTCCTCTCTTATGATTCTTTCCACAAGCCCTCTGGAAATTAAAAATAAACTGCCATGAGATGGTTTCTTTTCCTCAATTGTTTCTGGATCCGTTTTTTTTGCAGTGACAGGACTGTGGGCAGTGAGTCCTGGCCTGTTATGATATGAAAGTATGACACGTTGCTTTTATATGTGGTTGAGAAATATCAGTTACAGTTGCCTTTCTTTACTGAGTAGGCAAACACAAGAGACAAACCCATCATCTTTTCCCTCAAACATAAGGGGTCGGTGCCATCCCTGCCCTGTTCCAAGCTGGCACTGCCTGGTGGAGCAGGACTGATGCAGGTAGGGTCTGAGTATGCACACAACTGAATCACTGCTGCAGGTTCCTATTTAGTATGTCAGAGGTCTCAGTTCCCAGGGCACTGTGCTGCCTTTGGAGCAGAAAGAGCTCTGCTCTGTTGGAGGAAGACTGGCTCCACAGCTGACGTGTCAGTCTGTGCAGCAGAAAGAAAAGTCTAGTTCAGGAAATCTGTTCTTGATATTTTCTTGCTAAAATCATTTCTCAGTATATACAGCTCCCCTTTTATCCCTGAGTGGAAGAACAGAGAGCAGTGGTCACAAGGATGTTATGAGTTTAGATTCTCAACCCTCATGCACAGTTCTGTTATTACTTTTTATGAGGTAAAAAGGCTCAGTCTAACTTTGGAATAGAAAGGTCTTTTCTTTCTGTCTAACATATAGGACACTTGGCAGTGATGGGCAAACAGTTAAAATAAGTTCTGCAACATTCTGCTAAAGCACTTATAATCTAGGAGATGGGACAACAGATGCTTTCAGACAGGCAGGGGAGGACAAGGTAAGAACAAGACATGCTTGGGCAGTATGACAGGACAGCTGTCTTTGTCAAGTGTTTTGCATGTGTACTTGGAAATGTGAATTTTAAGAGAATGTATTGCAAGCAGATACTTGAAGATATTTACTATGAATCTCTTCTGAGCATCAGAAACAGAACAGGGAAAAGAGCCAAGCAGAACTGATATTCAGGTAGGACATCAAGAGCTGGCTTGAAGGAGCAAATGAGAGGTGACAGATGAATGACTGCAAAGCAAAAGAGTCAACTCCAGGCTAAGCACATCACAGCTGTGCACGTTCCTGGCATGGTAACAGAGGAACACCAAGAGCACCAGTGGCACATCAGCAATGCACCATGGAATGGGCTGTCAAATGGGAGACTGACGTGGTATTAGCATTTGTCATTATCTGGAGATGGTGCAACAGAACATCAGTACATTCTGCATGAGGACAAGATTGAGCCAGAACAATAGGCCTTACTTCAACTCACTTAATTTTTAGGTTACTTTTCTATCAACTTTGTGATATATCCAGATGGTGCTGCTTGAGGAATATATGTGTGGTTGGGTGCTTTGCAGCACATTGTTAAATTAAAGCACTAGCTGAATTTCCTTTTTAAAACTCACTCAAGACCTGTTCTTGCTGAAGTGACAACAGGAGACATAGGTCTGAAAAGAATTGTGCTCTGCACCTCACTGACATTATTTTCCATCTAGCTCCTGCCCGCTCAGTTCAAGAGAAAAAATATAAACTAATAATTGAAGGAGTATATCATTTGGTAATGCCTAAATTGCTGCTAGTGCTATTTATAAATAATTAAAAATATAACGAGAGCCACAGCAAACACAGCTGCAATTTATTTGCCTTCACCCACCTGCTGGTGAATCCAGCATTGAGCTGCAGCAGTTGCTTATCAGCTTCAAACAAAAAAGGGTCCATTATCATTGCTAGTATTGTCACTACTAAAACTCTCACCTGGATAGCTGAAACTTGCAAAACCTGGTTATTGGTATATTTTTGTCAAGTGTCACACCAGAATTTTCTCCACTGCCAGTCAGGACATTAATCTCCAGTCTGACTCAAACCTTCCTGGCATTGCGTGTCCTTCGGAGCCAGCCCAAGGTAAGCAATGATGCTGTGGACTGTGCATGCACTTATTTTAGCAGAAAATATTAGGGATGAAAATTCTGGAAGTTCAGCATGAATAGAGTGTTCTTGTACTTGCCATTCTTTGAAAAACAAACTTCTGAAGGTAACATATCTGACCTTACTGTCTGCCTACCTCAATCAATACAAATGTCTTGTCTCCACTAACTAAGCACGATACTCCCACTAGCATCCTCCCTATTTGTACCTGAAATACTCATGAAAATATGACTTTTTTCCTCACATTTCTGATCTGTATGGATCTGCAATGTAGCTAAATAACCAGGTGCTTTAGTTCTCTGCCTCACAAAATGTCTTTTATAGCCGTGTATCCTGACTCTGATATTCATGTAAACTAGTCTCAGGATGTATGATGAGTTCCTTGGCACTGTAGCTGGTCACTATAAAGAGAACATTCTTTGGTACTACAGGAATTCCTAACCATATGTGCAGAATAAAAAAATAAATAAATCTGCTTATCAACACAAAATAAAATATTGTGAAACAGTATCTTGTCCAAAAATATAAATATGGAAGGGGGAAACCAGTGCCACTCTGACACATGTCACAAGGGTATAGGAAGCCTTAATAGCTAGGTCTGCCATGTTCATAATCAAAGATGACAGTTGCCTGTACATCAAATCCTCACTCCACTACCAGAAGTCTGAACTACATCTGATCTCCAAACCATTTCAGCTGTCCTCTCTGTGTTCTTCCTCCTTCAACTCCTTTTTCCTCAAACACAAGGATTAGCTCAACTACTTGCTTGGACTACTTGGTTTTGATTGGATGCATAACACTTGCAAAGCAAAGGTTAAATGAGCTGCTGTGTGATTTCCCCGGGCTCAACTGCTAAAGAAGGAAAACAGGAAGAGGAAGGCTCTGCCATGTGGTGGGAAGAGCTGTGCTGAAAACAGTCATGGAGTTGGTATAAAGGTGAGCAAGTGTTAGTGTTGAAAATAAAATATTCCAAGGAACAGCTTCAGAGAGCTGAGGAATTTGTTTTTCCCTTGGTTTTGTCTGAGAAATTGAGAGCCTAGGAGGAGGTAAGCTGCAATAAATTACAAAAAGTGGCTTCCTATTTGAATGGGAGTGAAGTCTGCCAACTGGTGGCAAAAGTTCACTTTTTACTCTGCTTATGGAACATGTCTTGCTAATAGACCAAATAGAATAAACAGACTCTTCATACAAATAAGGAGTGTTTGGAAGGGCTTGGAAGGAGGAGTGCCAGGCAAAAGGGGAAAAGTGAATGGAAGCCTCAGATGTTTTTGAAGCCTTGTCTATTTATAATCACATCCACTTTAACTGAAATATTTGGCAAAAATGCACATAATCTTTAAGAGGAAAATCTGCATCTTTGTAAGAAGTGTTTTCCATGAGAAAGCCTAGGAATATTACTCTTGCATCTTTTAAAATACAAAACTTCAATCCCTGTGCTAGCAGAAGTTGCCAGCATTCTGAAATCAAAGCTGACTTTGAACAGTAAAATATGGGTTATGGAGTGCACAGTAGGGTTCTCTGGTTTAGATCTGTCGCTCCAAACCAGGAACTAACTTGCAATTATTTGACAGAACTCTGGAAGATATCTTCTTCCCTCAGGACCAGGGAAGGGGCAGTGTTTGCTCAATGTTTTGTGTCCTGGTTCCATGTTTCTTACTTCTCTCTCTTCTGTTGTCTCAGAAATCACTGATTTCCCCCAACACCTTGCATTAATAGACTCAAATGTTAGGGCCTAAATCCAGTAAAAGTCCCTTCCATTTGTGCATGATTAAAAGAAGAAAAAGCAGGATGTTTGGAGTGAGAGAATGAAATTGGTTAAGTTGCTTATGCTGCTCAAATAGTAGCCAAGAAAAATTATCAGGCTTTTATACTGGCATTAGATACATTTTCAGACTTCAGGATGCTTTTTTTGTATGAAGTGATAGTACTTTACTGCAACCATTACTAGTTATGAGGTGAGTGCATTGGAAATACAATTACTGAGGTTTGAACCACTTCCATCCAACTTACTGCTTGGCATTGGCCATGCCTGCCTTATTTCAGAGGAAATTTCAAAGAGAATATTCCCTTCCAAAGGAATGGGAAAGGAGAGGACTTTGGAGGGTTCCCCAGAGATCAGAGGAAGGGTTTGGGGGTGGGGAGGAAACCCATGCAATGGGATTTACATATGGATCATTCATGGAACTACTGCATCATCTTTACCAGGCTGGCTGCTTGGGGAAATGGTAAGTGGGAGGGGGATCAAAGAATGGACCTACAGGGAGTCCAAGCAGGGCAGTGCAAAACATGTATGTGAATTTTGCCAGTAGTCAAGTAGCGGTTTTACTAGAACTCTGTCTGCAGCATCATGATACTGAGGCAGAGTAAGAGGAATGGTGAGAAGAGAGAGCAAAAAGAAGGCAGATTCAGTTCCCACAAATTACCAGGTGGTAACTTTATCAGAAGGGCTGGTGGTCTTAGCATTCAGTTTTAAAAACAGAACTCAGTGTTGCTGTGTTTGGAGGGTTTTTTTTGGAAATGTTCCTCACTTTGCAGGCTTCCAACAAATCACAGTGCTTTCTTGTAGTAAAAAACCCCTGTGCCTTTTGTGCACTGTGGTTGTAAAAGTGAAAGATTCATGCTGTGCTACCATTTCTTGTGCCCAGACTTTATTAGTGCCCTCATCATATAAACAAGATCTCAAAGTGCCTATGGCTGTCAGAGCAGCATCATTAGCACAGCACCACGAGCCCTTTGCACCGTGGGATTCAGTCTGGGGATTGTGATGATCTGAACTGTCAGGTGTGAACCACTCCTACATTGCTAGGAGAGGGAGATTGCATAATTGAAATGTAATTATTTCCTTAGTATGCAATAAGACTGTGAGTCGAATATTTAAAAGTATTTCTTTGCCTCTGAAACTAAAGTGCTGTTTCAAACCATGGAATTTGTATTCCCGAATCATTTTGGATCTTGTAAAAATCTATGCATGGAACCAACATACTGTTTTAGTTATGAAAATTTGTAACATACACTGAAAAAAAACCTCTAAGACTCATTTGTAACTTACATTCCTCTTATTTGCATTCATAATAGTATCAGCAATGTTCCTTCTAAAGTTCTGAAAATGGTCTGTGGGTTCAGTTCCTCCTTCTACCTTCCTCCCTCTCTTCTGATGGAAATGAATATCCTGATGCTTCATTTTCATGACAAAGACTGTAGCACAAAATAATACAGACCAAGTCTTCTCCTGACATTGACTGAGGTAAGTAAGGAGAATAGGAGGAAAATAACACACTCCTCACTCACATTTTAGCATCATTCTCACCAGGAATGCACAGACACCAGTCACAGAGGTGATCTCGGTGTGCAACACGTCCAGCATTGCAAGGATTGCATGTCTTACATTTTAATGGTCTTTTTCAGATCTGCAGTACTGACATGTATTTCAGGCACCATCAAAAGAGTTCTTCTGCAGAGAACAATGAAATATGATTACATTTGGCAGAACTGCAGTATACCTTAGCACCAAACGACAAATTAGCAGAAAAGGTTCCTTACACCTTTTCCTTCTGTAGAATTATGCGAAACTGCCATTTTTACAGCAAAAATTGCTGTAGCAATCCCATGTGCCAACCAGTTGTAACAGGTTTGAGTACAGCAAATTCATTTTCAAGGTTGTGCTGCCTCTTTTACAAGCACAATGACTTCAGGAAGACAGAAAGAATAGGAGCTCTTCTGCATTGCATTCATTACTTTTATTAAACACTTTTAAGAAAGAAGCAAAAGTTTCAATACCAAGTTGAGCTTATTTGTTGGTTATTTCATTTTTCTCTTCACCATTCTCATTTGCCTATGTTAACAGTTAATGGTACATTCTGCACAGAGTATGCAGTTTTCTTCAGTCTGTAAACTAAGTATAATCTGGAGCCTATGGCTGCATTTGATTTTTGTCACTAAATTTTTCTGTACATGCAGAAACTGAAATACATTTCTGAATTTTTAGATCACAGGACACATGAGAATCATAGAATAATAGAATCAACCAGGCTGGAAGAGACCTTAAAGATCATTGAGTCCAACCCTACCCTGAGGAAAGCATGTACATGTTCTGTCTCATGATTTAACCAAAATTTCAAAATTCAGATCTTGTGACTGGAGATGTTTTTAGTTTTGACTTTGGGGTGGTATCTTAGAAACTCGTAAAAGACATTTTCTAGGAAAACTGATTTAAGAGGATTTAATAGGAAAATAGGTGTCTACTGATAAGGTACACAGTATATCAATGCCCATTAGAGATCATTTAAGGGATCTCTCAGAAGTAACAGAATTTTTTCAGTTCTGAATCTTTTCAGGGATTCTTGCTCCTTACCTCTTCCAATAATTTCTCCATGTCCCACATTTGTAATTTGTTGGCAGGAGGAGGAAGCTTGTTCAAGAAGGACACTAATGGGTGACAAACATTTTGAAATTATATGTGAAACCCTAAGTTTCTCTTTAAGCAGGGAAGACTGAGCAAGTGAAGCAGAAGTATTGTTGCCAAAAGGGATATCAGCAGCTGTCAGGCAGGAGAGAAAAAACCTTGTAGCTGAGGCAACAGAGTAAATGGATGATCGCCCAGAAACTCCAGAAGAATCTGGCAGAGGAGCAAACATCTGCCTAGTATCTGTGATACATCAGGGCTCTGCAGGGCTTGTATCAGTTCCTTTTTTCTCCTGAGTACTGACCTTACACTCTGTCACTCTGTGCCCTAAATGATCCCTCATCCCTCCTATGCTTTCATGTTTTGTGTGCTCTAACCTAACTCTTCACTCTGCTCTGCTCAAGAGGCACCACAGAGGCTTTCTCCTATGCCATAATGACTGGAAAATGTAGGG
>NW_008651319.1:94806-97486 GCF_000695815.1 Acanthisitta chloris
GACTCTAGAGGCAAATTCAAGTCCCAAGAGGAGCTGCAAATATTCTCGTGTGCTTGCTGCAGCACTTTCCTTGGCACTGCTTGTCCCTTTCAAGACTCCACACTACCAAGTGAGTCTAAAATCTCTTGTCACATAGCATTTGACCTCCAGATGAGCCAGTAACGCTGGGAAAAACTGCATCAGTGAAACAGTAACTTCTGAAAGAAGGCAAAATTCACACTCATCATAATGCTATCTTTTCAGTAGAAATAAAAATGCTATCCCCAACCTTCCTGCAAGAATTATCTTCTCTCATTATGTTAGAAAATTGCCAAAGCAATGCTCCAAACTTCTCTTTAATGCAGTTTACATGAGCTGAGCACAAGCCTTTTGTTATTCCTGAACATGAGCACACAAGGTCAATCCACCTACTTCAGCTGGCATTAGGATGCAACTCTTTCCTGAAGAGCTGCAATAAACTGGCAGGTGTTAGCAGTGATTCAACTTTCTTTCTTTTTTTCTCTTCTGAAAGAAGTGTCAAGCTGTGGTTATTCTCTTTGGAGTCTATATACCACGTAAAATTCTCTTCTATTTATACAAATTATGACTAATTTATAAGCCTCACAGAAATAAGTATTCAATGTGTTCTGTTAGATCAGGATCTTCTCTTATCCTCATGTTGAAATTCCTCATTCAGTGATTCATACATCTTTCTGCTGCATCCTCAAATACTGAACTCAGTTAATGGAGTTAAGAGGCTGCTAAGTTTTAAGACCCTTAAAAACCCTTAACAAACTTCAATAACACCTCCATGGTTTGCATCAGCAGCTGGTTCCAATCATTGCTTTGTATCTTTACAACATATTTCTCAATATTCCATACTATCTATTAAGTCAGCATTTTATTGTCCTGCCTTGCAAACACAGCACAGACCACAAGCATTTAACTACTGCTCTTTCTAGTGTATTATCTTCTATAGTGGAAGACTACATGTCCTCCTCATTTATATTCCCATTTGAAAAATTGTTTAAACTTGTTCTCCTATTTCTTTAATGTCACTTTCACTGAAAATGTTGTCCTGCTACTCTTCCCTGGATTGGACTACATTTCTTTAAAGTATATAAGACTTCATCAGCACTAAGTAGAGCAGAATAATTTCTGTCTATGTCATACATGGGATAGTCCTGAGAGAAGATGTGGTTTCTCCAACTGAAAGAGAGTAGGTTTATGTTAGGTGTAAGGAATACATTCTTTACTCTGAGGGTGGTAAGGCCCTTGAGCAGGTTGCCCAGGGAAGCCTTGGGTGCCCCATCCCTGATAGCGTACAAGTCCAGTTTGGTTGGGACTTTGAGCAACTTGGTCAAAATGAAAGTTGTCCCTGTCCATGGCAGGGACAGGTGAAACAAGATAATCTTTTAAGTTTCCTCCAAACCAAACCATGTCATAATTTTATGAATTAATTGCAGCAAGTCTCCATGAGTTTGCTGTTCTTTAGATATTTCTTGTAATTATTCCTTTCTGCTTCTTAAATTTCTGTAAGTAAAGTTATACAAAAAGAGTTGGAAGGTTGCTTTTTTTGTTTTGGTTTGTCAGTCACCAAAGTTTTGGGTTTTTTCCTTTTTATTTTACCTTTGAGAGTACCTTAAAATGTTTGAGCTCTGTTCCCTGTTGTAGTCCTGTAACCACCTCCTGTCTAGACAGAAATATCAATATATTCTGGCCATAAAGGCCAGGAAAGAACAGTAGAAAGCAGAAGACAAAGAGGTCCGGGATTTGAGGAGGTCTCTCAGCAAATGTTCATACCAATATTTATTGTGTTTATCTAGATAAAAAAAGCCTCTCAAGCATGTTTTAGGAAGGATATAGTGCTTACATAAATTTCTGCTTTCTCTGAGTTCTGTGATACTTTCTTTGCATTTTGGATATTTTTTCCTTGAAGAAACTAGTCATCATCAAACTCAGGATTTATATAGTTCAAAGGCAAATGAAAGTACAAACAACCTTTTTTTTTTTCAGATTAAAGACATTTTTAATCAAACTAAAGAAAAATTAACACTGGTATGTACAAAATAACAAAATGTTAAAAGGTGAATGCAAAAATTATGACTAGACTACATCTCCCAATACAACAGTTTGCAGACTGAAAGTAGAGCTCCAATGTAACTATATGGTGCAGATATTCTTCATTGATGCCTTACAATAAATGTGGGGTTTATACTTTGTTTTCATTCAATTCTGGACCATATTTATGAAACAGACATTATAAACAGAAAAATCTGGCATAAGTAGAAAATATTCATCTTAGAAAATCTCTTGATTCTCAAAGATACTCTATTTCTGTTTGTTCCTATTTTTATTTTTATTATATTGAATCTCTTGATTCTGAAATAATTTAGTTTTGGAAACTTTACTCACAAACAAAGAAAAAAAGATGATGTGGATGAAAATTTGGCAACAATTACTGAGGCAATTACAGAGTCTCTGTTGTTCACACAATACAATAGTAATTACTAACATAAACGTGTTTGGAAGACAAGTTATCTGTGTTTCATTTTGCAGTTCCTACTTGAACAGATGCATATGAACATTATTTCTTTTAAGTACTTTGGAAAAGAAACATTTCCAGGAAAAGAGTGAAAAAATTTAGAGGAAAATGGGGATTTTGGAAATGTAAAAAGGCCACAGATTATAATATTTATAT
>NW_008651320.1:0-24528 GCF_000695815.1 Acanthisitta chloris
TTTTTTTTTTTTTTTTTTGGTGCTTTTGAGAGCCACTTCTCTTGGTCTCAATACTTCTGCTTGTGTAGGAGTGTATGTGCTTCTTTTGTAATGTTGTGGATGCATATTTTCTTAAATATTTTTTATCTCTTTGGCTTGTGATGGGGCATCTTTTGTGTTGTAAACTTACTGAAATGGCAGTGAAGTGCTTGTAGCTTGTGCCAGCTCAGAAATGTTGATGCCAGAGCTGTCACTGATGGCAAACTTTTGATTTTTGAGGAAACCCAAGAAGATGCATATTAGGTAGACTTCCCCCCTTCTCCCAAGATGTATCAGATCTTTCTACTGTAAATATTTGTACACCAACTAATTTGTCTCTTTAAAACATAGACTGAAATTTATTACGTTAACTGTAGCTTTAGCCCTCAAGATGTACTTGAACATTGTGCAGTAAACCTAAAGTATTGACAAGCTTCTGGGTGTTGAGCATTCACTTGTTGAAAGGATTCGGTGGGTGAAGCTGTCCCTGGATTTTTTCAAGGGGCTGGGCTTTAATTGCAGCTGGGCCTTTTTGGAATGTGATAAAGACCAAGTTAGACCTGTGCAGAAGCTTTGGGAGAGGTAAATAATTGTAGTAGGATTTGGTATTAATCTGGAGCGTTTGTTTTGCAGAAGGACTTGCTGCTGGGCTGTGAAGTGTTTTGCTTATAGTCCGGTCATGTGATGTTGATACTTGGAGAGGTGTTTACTGGATGAGAATGGAAGTAGTTATTAGGGAGTTTCCTTCTCTCCTGACACTCACTTTGTCATTTGCATCTGCAAACATTGATAACAGCTTGTCCTGAGGGGCTTGTGCATGCTCCTTTGTGTTGCTTCACATTTCCATGATCTTTTTTCCTCTGCCTTTTCTTACCTCCCATTACATCAGCTGTTCTTTTTAAAGTTCAAAGATGGTTGGAAGAGTTTTAAAGATTTCTTTAAAAAAAATACATATTTTTTCCTTCCAAAGGACAAAGTCTGTAAAAGCAGATGTGGAATTTAAGGTCATGACTGACCTTGTGCATCTTACTAGCAAGCTATGAGCAATCTTCAGTTGTTTCCGAGTGTGCTTGAGCTGTGTATTTCCTCACCCATTCTCCAAAGTTTTAGTCCCTAGCAGGATTTGGTAGTTTACTCTAAGCACTCGGAATACTGTCAGTCACACAGTTGTATATCTGACACAAGAATTCTTTTGGAGATTCTTTACAAACCACGGGATTGGATTTAAGAAAATGTTCAACCTGTTGATTGTCTTTGAGTTTAAAGATTAGTTTTGCACCCTTTGAGGTGCCGAAGCTCTTGTAGTTATTGTCAAGAAGATGCTTAGAAGCATCACAAAAGGAATATTCCTATTCCATGAAGAAAAATGAGTTCTGTGGTGGGGTTAAATAATTAGAGTGGGTCCTTAAACTGAAGGATAGGAACTGATTTGCAGAACTTGTCAATCTCTGCCTGTTCTGTGCTAATGTAGTTTGTCGTTGTGGTGGGTTAACCTCAGCTGGAGCCAAACACCACAGAGCCCCTCACTGCCTCTCGCCCTGGGCATGGGGAGGAGAGTGAGGCAAGGGTAAAAGTCATGGGCTGAGATGAGAACAGCTTTAATAATTGAAACAGTAAAATATAATAGTAATAGAGAAAGAGAAAAGCCAAGAAAAACAAGTGATTCATAGCACAGTTGCACACCACCTGCTGACTGACGCCAAGCTGCGATCAGCTTCCTCTTCTGAGTCTCTCTCCCAGTTCCTCTGCTGAGCGTGGTGCTCTGTGATGTGGAATATCCCTCTGCACAGGTCAGGGCAGCTGTCCTGGCCATGCTCCCTCCCAGTTTTTTGTGCTTCCTCACTGGCAGAGCATGAGGCACTGGAAAAGTCCTTGACTTAGGGTAAACACTACTCAGCAGCAACCAAAACACCAGTGTGTCATCAACATTGTTCATACTGAATCCAAAACACAGCCCTGTACCAGCCGCTGAGGAACAATTAACTCTAGCCCATCCACAACCAGGACAGTCATTTCCCTAAAGTATATATGCAGGCAGTGTGGAAAAAAGAATTCTTAAATACCATTTTTTTGTACAAAACTGGGTAAAGTAGCACTACTGTGTTCACATAAACTAGTTGTTCAGCAGCACTGCAGGATGCAGATAGCAACATCTGCAGAGCCATTTCAGTAACACTTGAAATTAAGTGCAGGCAAGACAGGGGAAGTCAGTGTTACAAGAACCTCATTGAATTCAGTCACAGTGAGGGGAAAAAAGGAAATTCTGGTCTGAAGTCCACTCCTAGTCAGGGATGATGAAGCTTTCATGCAAACAAGACAAGCACTCCATGTTTCAGTTGGATAATGCTGGATGGTAAACACTGTCTGTGTTTACATCTTTACATCTTTGAATGCTGTTATCACAAATGCAGGATGACTTTTAGCTCTGTGAAGGGTAAGTTTGTATTGCATTTGCACCTCTGTGGGTGCTGGGTCCCAGTTTGTAACAGAATGTCAAGGAAGGGTGGTGAGGCTAACCTGCACTCTGGGCAACGTTATGTCGCTGGAGGTGTTGGAGCAGTTTAAACTGCTTTATCTGTGAGAAATGGAATGGCAAGAATTGGACACTGTAATACCTCTAACTTAGATCTAGTGGTAGAACAAACTTGGCAGGACAAACTGGACAAAGCTGGATTTAGTACACAAATGGAATGTCACTTCTGTACTGGGAGAATGGGAGTTCAAAGATTTATGCACAGTGCCAGAATTTTTGTCCTCTTCCATTATATTTGAAGTGAAGATTTTAGATTTGGATGAGATGAAGCAGCTGTGCAGCCTGCATTGCTAAGCAGTTAGATCTGATGTTCAGGAAGAATTGACCACGAAGAGGACTGTTAAAGGAGAGAGGATTTGGAGAAGCACCACAGCACTGCAGTGCACTTGTGCTAGCTTGCAGTGACAACAGAAGAGGCTCAGTTTGTGGGAGTAACTGAAGGATGCATCATCTTGAGTGCAGAAGTGGATTGCACCCCTCAATAATGCTCTGTAAAGTTGTTCAGGAAACTGAAATTAATTATGAAAGGCTTAATTAAGAAAAATTCAACCTTCTAAAATGGTAATAAGGAAGAAGTAATGGAGTACTTCATACAGGTCCTTTAGGAAGGAAAACTGGAACAAGTCAGTTTAATGGTCAGTGATTGCAGCAAAACCCCAGAAGAGATGCAGTTGCATCCTGCTGAGTCAGGGTCTCTGATGCTGTTTCACTGAACACATCAGTTTCCAAGGGTTTTCCACAGTCCTCAGTGGAACTAGAAAATGAAACAAGACATCTGATACTTATATTCTTTGGTATTTCAGCAACTTTATTCAAGCTTATCAGCACATCAAAAAAACCCCACTGTTGCAGCCATTGCTTCTGAGCTGTGCAGGATGTTCACCTGCTGTTTGTCGTGTCTAGTAATGATCTTGTAGTTCATTAATGTATTAAGTTTACAAGCTCAAAGCAAATTGCCCTCAATCTAGATTTCTCCCACACAGTTACCTAGTTCTTAGGTTATAAATGGAAGTCAGTGGGATGTAGGTCAGATAGATAGGAATGTATTCAAATGAAATCCCTAATTCTGTTTCTCAACTCCTAGAGATCTCCTGAATGAGCTGTAGTAGCAGTTGTGGAATTGTCAGTGGTGTAAAGTTTGTAGAGAGTGAGCTGATGAGACTGCAGAGAAAGGAGGATACAGGAGCTTTCAGGGTGGTAAATCTTTGGCAAAATAGACTTTGTGTTTGGATGAGGTTTTTTTTCTTTTCCTCAGCTCTTCTGTTTTGTTGTGTCACTGTGCTGGTGGCATCTGAAAAAAGTTTAATGTTGACTTTTGAAAACCAGTTAGTGTCACTGATTTAGAAGCAAGTTGGGGTTCCTGTCTTGCACATTTCCATAATGGTGTCAGGTTTTCCTCTTTAAAAACTGGTCATGAGTTTTGGAATTGAATGTTCTGGCTGTAATGACAATGGAGATACCCATCTTGAGCAATATGTTAAGCTTTCCAGGGAAGTGGTGGGGAAAACCTGTTGACTCTGCCATTAAATTTTCACTCAGTGTGATAAGTTAGTTCCTTTCCCCCGCAATAACTAAAAAATCACAGTCAGTCAACATTCATGTTGAACTGAGAGAGGCTAAACTAAAGGAAAGAAATGCCCTGGAAGCTGAATTTCAGGAATATCTGTGTAACATAAAGAAACATCTGAAGATGCTGGCTTTCCTTCAGAGGAAAATAATCCATGTTTGATGTTTTTCACCTCAGTTATGTTCTCCTCGTGGGTGTGTTCTCTCAGTGCCTCCATGGACGGGTGGAGGGCCTTTAGTTCTGCAGTTCTGCTGTGTCTTCAGTGCTAGATAGGACCGTGGCAAAGCCTTGCTGAGATGGAAAAGGTTGACTCATGGGTTTGTTTCACTCCAAAAAAAAAATTGAAGTTAAAATAAATAGAATTTAATCTTAATGAGTGTTTGGAATGTTTTGCTTGTGTTAGCGAGTCAGAGATTTTGAGAATTCAGTGGAGAGCTGCAATGATTAAACAACTGGGGGAAATGTCTGCAGGAAAACCTCAGCTGAAGAGATTGAACTCCTGAGCAAAAGTTCACCTGAGTTTGTTAGGGACAAAACCAGGAGGACTTGAGATTTTCTCTGACAAATACTAAACATTCAGTTAGTGTAAGGTGAAACAAATACAGATGAGAAACAGGATTATAGTATATACAAAAGGTTTGAAAAGTGCAATTAAGAGGATTTTTGTAGACTTTTTTCCTCTCTGTAGCTTTCTAAGGAAGATTGAGTTAGTGATTTGAAAACATTGCAAGAGCAAGGAAGTGCTTGGCCTGCTTTTAGTATTGGATACCCAACTAAATAAGTCTGTAAGGTCTTTGTTTTTAACTGCCAAAATTAAAACCAGGTAAGGACCATTTACCTCTCCAATAGTGGAAATTCACAGCCTTCACAATCTTCAAACAAATAACAAGCCAAGTTTTCTGTACATAACACCTTGCATGAAGAGCAGGAGGGTTGAAGGCTTGGGGCCTACAGTAGCATTGGCTGTGGTGTTTGTGCCCTACTGGTTTATGCTGCTATGTTTTTCCTTTCCCAGGAACTTTAAAGTATTACAAGTAAGTTTGGATTTCTGGAAAAGCTTTGTTTCAAGTGTCCTCTTCCTTTTTAGGTTTTTGTTGGTAAGATTCCCCGAGACCTTTATGAAGATGAACTGGTCCCACTGTTTGAGAAAGCTGGTCCCATCTGGGATCTGCGCCTCATGATGGATCCTCTCTCTGGGCAGAACAGAGGTTATGCTTTCATTACTTTTTGTAGTAAAGATGCAGCACAGGAAGCAGTCAAACTGGTGAGTAACTTGCTTTCAGACAGGACAAGACAAAGTAAACAGCTAACATGTTGGTAATCTCTTGGGTAGTGAAGTCTTTGAAATATGCCATTAAAGTATCTATTGACAGACTCAATTTTACTTTCTTAAAAATTGCTTCCTGATTTCATTCAGTATATGCAGATATTTGGGACTGATCTGCTGTAGCATGCTGCAGCCTGCCAGAGCACTCGGGTGTTTGTGGTAAGAGCATACTTGATTCCAGCTGGAAAATACATTCCCTGAGCCTCACTGTATGTTTTTTCACCGATGTTTGTCTCACTGCCCTTACTGCTGCAAAGAGCTTACTGGAGATGCCTTGTTCAGCTGTTCCTGTCATGGAGGAGCTCTCTGACTCGGTGCTTTTGATAGTTCACAGTGGCCTTTCATTCTCTCCTGTGGCAGTGGTGCAGTCTGCTCACTGCTTGGGAACTGGGCTCACCTGCAGCTGGGACATGGAGCAGTGCCTAGGGGTTGACAGTGGTCCCTGTGTTGTTAGAGGGAGAAGCAGCAATCTGGCTGGGGCCTCACCTCTGCCTGAGAGGAGGAGGTAGAATTAGGCAGATCAGTGTGTATCTCCCAAGGTTTTGGATAGGGCTGTGACATACTGTGAACTTGGAACTAAAACAGGTGCAATGCTTTACCTCATTTGCCTTAGCAGAATTCAGCTGATCCTGTATGAAGAAGGAAGGAAAAGCTAAACACCTTAGTTAAGCTGGTGGGTCAGGGAGCCTGGAACCTTAAGAGCAGTTGTGTTGCATTGTAAAGGCTTCAGGAGTCATTGCCCTTAATGTGCTCTGTGTCTGTTTCCTCATATTTAAATGTATTTAGAAATAGTTGCGGTTTCTAGGTTAAGGACTGGGGATTGCATGTCTCTGCTGAAGCTGCTTTTTTCTTTCTAGAACCTACTTGGATGTTTCCTAGAGATGTTTCTGGGTTTCAGTCTTTGGGATCAGTGAATATGAATGAAGGAAAATTATTTTGAAAGTTTGGGGTTTTTTTTTGACTGAGGTCAGGGCACTCAGTAGTTGCTTTAATCTTTTTCTGTTTGAGGGACACCAGAGGGGAGACATTGAAGTGATGGGAGATGTGGCAAATGATGTGCCAGTGGTGGAAGAGTGGCCTCCATACCTGGTTATGGCACCAAATAAGGGAATGTGTGCAAATGCATTCCTGAAGTCCAGTATCTGGAGTCCCTTCCCTTTACTTCTCCCACTCTACCCTTATCCAGTAATGGGGCCAGACTTGTATTTGGGTGAAGTATTTTCCACAGACTACTGGGGTAGAGGAAAGTGGGGCACATGTGGAATTTTGGAGCTTGACAGTAAGGTATGGTTCTTCCAAAAAAAACCCCTTGAAATTCAAAGTCTTGGTTTCTCTGCACCTGGTGGGGCCTCTGCTTGTGTTTGCAGGTACCAGTGGGCATGGGGTTGATTGTCAGTAAAATGGCTCTGCATAGGATAAGGTGACCTGAATCTGCTTTTCACATTGTAAGTTCATGGCACCAGAACACACAGTGTCACTGTGTTAGGAATTACTGTTCTATGTGAAGTAAAATTCTGAAATGCTTTTGCCTTCCTTAGAGTGATCTTGTCTGATAGTCTGTGGTACCTTAACATTGCTCCAGTTGGTGTCTCAGCTAGGATTAGAAAGGCTGAAAACCTGCTTTTAAAGAATTGAGACTTCCAGAAGCTGACTGATGATCCAATAGCCATCCTTTTCTGCCGTGTTGGAAAATCCTGCCTGAAACGAGCATGATACTTGTCTTGAATTTCTATTTTTTTTAAGGCTGAACTCTAGTACCTTTAAAGACCTATTAAGAGTCCTGGTGATCAGAGTAATCCAGCTGTGGGTGCAGGCATGAAGCTGTAGGTTGTTTGCCTTTTTTTTAAATAGAAGTTTTGGAACTTAACAGTGAAATTTTTAATTCTAGCATGTATGAGGTCAAAAAAGCTCCCTGCTGTTGGGGGTGGGGGGAAATGGTCACACACTGAGACTTTTGAGTATCTCAGCAAATATGCTCAGTGTTCTAAAGCTACCTGAGGAAAGAGGAAGAACTCTCAGTATCTGTCATGCCATGTATTTGTTTATTGGTAGCAGCAGCAATGACTGACAGGAACTTCCAGCACAGGAAGCAGTCACCAGTTGTCTAGAAAGCTCTTTTGAGTCTGAGATAACCAGTAGGTGAATGAATTTACCACAGGCAATCTCTGTCTGTTACATGTTGTTCCTTGTACATCAGGTGTTTTGTGGCTTTCCATTCAGCACAACTTCTGAAGTTTGTGGCAGTCCTAATCTTGGCATTGTTCTTCCAAGTGAATGCTGACACAAAAACTCTAGTTCTGGTAATTCAGGTAATTCTCTTGCAGTGCCAGTTCCATATGCTGTGTGTAAAGGTAGTAGATGGTGAAGAAAATACCTGATTTTATGATTTGGGGATATTTTTATTCATAGTATTGTGGATAAAGCAAATTAATGGCTTTTTATTGTTGGCAGTGTGACAACTATGAAATCCGTCCTGGAAAACACCTTGGAGTATGCATCTCTGTGGCAAACAACAGGTTATTTGTTGGGTCAATTCCAAAGAACAAGACTAAGGAAAACATACTGGAAGAGTTTGGTAAAGTCACAGGTAAGACTTAAGGAGTTTTTCACATAACCCCAAAATACCATTTGGTGTCTCTGTTTTGTCTAGTTGTTTGTCAGATGTGATCAGATATCATTTAAACTGTTTCCAAGCTGATTCCAAGTTTGGTTTTGTAGGAATTTTATATATGAAATATATGTTATGGTAGAGTGTGAAGGGACTTGTGTTTGTTTCACTGATTGTTAAATGAATCATGTAAGTTTGCAATTTGAGATGGAAGCAGCACAAATGAACTCAGAAAAAATCAAGGTCCTGATTCTGTTGCTTCTTGTAGCTTTCTCTTGAAGGCTCTGCATTTGTTACTGGTTCTACAGGAGCTTCTGCTGTCACCACTGAGGTTTTTGGGGACCCTGAAACAATTGTATAGCTGAACAGTGATGGAGAGGAGGGAGTACTAAATCAGTTTAGAGGGAATATCATTATGGAAATAATTAATGACAGACTCATTTTTGTCCCAGTTTTTCAGCATTGTTCCCCAGTATGTGCGGCAAGTAGAAGAGTCATCAGCTCATCACTGGAAGGGTTCTTCTGCTTTAGAGATTGAGTCAGTTGCTCTTGTTCCTCTAGGAGAGTTGTCACCTCCTGCTTCTTTTAGGATTGCTCTTTATATGTACTTGAGGGAAGTGGTGAAAACAGAAGGTGAATATTCATTTAGTTCTTTGTCCTCTCTTTGGAGAGATGTGGCAGAACTTCCATCCTGGTTTCCTGGGAGGCAGGGGAGAGGCCACGAGTTAGTGCTGATGCTTTTCAGAGCTGTGAAAGTGTAGAGAACTTACACTGTGTGAACTGCTCAGGTTGATGTTTTGCAGTGCCTAATTGTGAGGTAAGTTTGTCCTGCAGAATTTCACCTGCTGGGTGACCTCTTTCTGGGTAAATTGAATGCCTGTCTGTTACTTGTTTGCTTTTCTGGTGCTCCCATCACCTTACAGGTGTTATATTCAAATCCATTACAAAACCCAAGTGAAGGCATTTGAGGGTAGACCTTATATTTTATTATTTTCCTATTGTTTTGAAACTCCATACTAAAGACCTTTTAGATTTCATTATTTTCCTTTTGTTTTGAAACTCCATACTAAAGACCTGTTTTTCAGAGGGTTTGGTGGATGTAATCTTGTATCATCAACCTGATGATAAAAAGAAGAATCGAGGATTCTGCTTCTTGGAGTATGAGGATCACAAGTCAGCAGCACAGGCTCGCCGGCGCCTCATGAGTGGCAAAGTAAAGGTCTGGGGAAATGTTGTGACAGTGGAATGGGCTGATCCAGTAGAGGAACCTGATCCAGAAGTCATGGCAAAGGTCAGTGAAGACTTCACTGGGTGCTCCTCTGCTTTGGAAGGAATTGCATTATGCCATAGTAAGGAAGGTTTGTTCCAGCTGTGCAGTGCTGGTTTTGAGGCACCCAAAGCAGTTAGAGGGCATTTCACAGTGAGCCATGGAAACCCCCATGGCGGAGCTGCCGTTGGAATACCTTGGGAACATGCTGTTAGTAACTGCTGTGCAGATGTAAACCAGCAGTGTGCAGGGTGATCCTGTCCTGCTGGATTGGCATATCAGGCTGTGCACTGTCTGCTGGGCCTAGAGCAAGTGTTGTGGGGATTGTGGAACAACTATTTCCCAGAGCAAGATGAAGGTGAAGTTCAGTGCGGGCAATGACATTCTCTTTACCCCAGTGTTTTGGGGTAATCCTTTGCTGTCCTTGAGGCCTAGTAATAAAGTTTTACTGGGATTTGTAGCATCCCAGAAGCAGAAAATCAAAGTTGGATATTCTCCTGGTTATGGAAGGGAATGTGGAAAGAGGGAAGTGGTAGAAACTTCATGCAGGTAACTACAAAGCACTTTTTTTGTTTGCTTTAAGCAGGTGCAGAATTAAATTTAGCCAAAATTTCCTAATGCCATGAAGAAGGGAATATCATCTTGCTAGCTGGTAGTTTCCTTTGAGGTTTGACTTTTAAAGATTGCAGCTTTTGTTCTCATTTTTTCACCAGGTAAAAGTTTTGTTTGTAAGAAACTTGGCTACTACTGTGACAGAAGAAATCCTTGAGAAATCCTTTTCTGAATTTGGAAAGCTGGAAAGAGTAAAGAAGTTGAAGGATTATGCTTTTGTTCATTTTGAGGACAGAGGAGCGGCAGTGAAGGTAAGTTGATGGTTCTTTCCCAGCTAAGTTGGTGTGAGCCGTTTGTCTTGTACAAATGGTTTTTAGAACTTACTTTACCATAAATGCCTCGATAAGACAATCTGTAGAGCCCATTGGATAAGGTTCCCATTGTGAGAATTTTCATGCTAATAATTTTGTTCCTGTGATTGCAGTAGCTTAGGAGGATATGCAGCTTGAAAAAAGGACTAAACGGTAGCAAGTTAACAAGTAGACTGGAAAAGAGGTGTAGAGCAATGCAGGTGAGCCTAGAGAAGAGGTATAAAATACGATCAACCTAGATGAATTTTTCTGAGGAAACACTGGCAGAAGGTATCAGTTGTCTCTGACCCCTGTTTAAAGGCTGTTTGTAGTTTTGGATTGACAAAAGCATCCAATAGAAATTGCCAGGTAATCAAAAAATGCCTTGTGAAGGTAAGCAGAGCGATGCTGGCAACTCCTGAATGCATTACCTGTGTCTTAACTCTGCAGGTGCCCCAGAAGGTTTCTTCTCAATGACTCCTTAAATGTTGAAGGTCATTATTGTAAGCTTCAGGGTTCTCTTCCTTTGTGCCCATGAGCTGTTGAGGTGGTCATTATTATCTGCTGCCTCTGCTTCAGTGTGTGGAGTACTACAGAATGAGTCCAGCTGGTTTTAAAAGCCACAGTTGTGGGGGAAAGGAGAGGAGGAAGTGGTTTTTGCACCTTGAAGCAGGTGTATTGTGTGTGGTGTATGTGGCTACACAGACACTTCAGAGGCTCTGTACTCAACCTTATTAATGATTTTATAGCCATTTAATTGCTTACAATTTTCCTACCCACCAGATTAGGTTTTGGAATACTCTTGAGTTTGGCTGTAGGGTGAGTGTTGCTTGTATTTAGTGAGGTGGAGGTCTGTTTGGATAGGTTTAGACCGTGTCCAAGGGAGGGCAAGAAGTTGTTGTCAGAAAAGGTAAGTCAGCAACACCTCTGGACATAGTTTTTCGTAGTATGTCTATAAGTCCTCTCTAGCCCCTTCCCAGTGGACCTTCGTGCTAAATGCTCTCTGATTTCAGCAACTGGAAACTTCTAGTAGATAAGAAAAGACAGATCAAACGCATCACTAATGCTCATCTCCTCTGAGCCAGGCCAGCAACTGCCACATCTGCCCCCTGTGGCTGCTTCATAGCCACTAGGTTGGTTTATGAAAGTTGTGAGATATTGTGGTGTATGGGTGTGTTTTTTTAACGAGCTCGTTACGGTGTTTGTGTGTGGAATGCATGCATGGAATTGTCTTATTGATTCCAGTGTCTGTTTATTTTCATACCTTCTTGGAAATAAACTGCCATGATTTCTAACAAGTTTGAGGCACACAGCTGTACAGACATGTAAAGCCTTTGTTCATGCAAACAGTAGTGCCCAGAAGTGTTTGATGCAGAGCAGCTAACTCCAGGTGAGGCATTGGGGGTGTAGTCCTGAGTATCCTTTGTCCATGTGTGTTCACTTCTCTTTGTGGGTGCATTTGATAGTTACAAACTGCACCTTACTTTTCTGGAGGATTCTTGACTCTCTTGATGAGATTACTACGTTTCAGTAACCTTTTTTCCCCCTCAAGGATGTGTCTCAGAAATCCTTGACTTTCTCAGTGCATTTCCCTCACATGCAGCTAGCTGGGAATCCCAGATGTAACAATCCTTTCTCTTGTGTGCATGTGCTCTACAGGACCTACAAGTACAGTGCGTTTGTCGGCTTGAGTAGTGAGTACTTATGTGGTTCTGAAAGGTCTCTAGGGAATATAGGAACATAAAAAGTGGTGGTGTTATGTCTGACTTTTTAAAAGTAATGCTTAAGATGTTTTAATCACATTGTTTTGAAACTTATGATATAAAGAGAATGCTTTTTCTAAATGCTTGTGCAGTGTTAGCTGGTGAACAAAGTGGGTCTTGACAGAGTAATGTGTAACATTCCGTTTTGTTAGGGCAGAAGCAAAGTGCACAGCTCAGCCTGGAGCAGCCCAACCCTCTGGTCTCTTTCAGTAAGTTTGTTTCCTTTTGGAATGGAAATAAATTTTCAGACCTTTCTCTTCTGATTTTTGCACAGGCTATGAATGAAATGAATGGGAAAGAGATAGAAGGGGAAGAAATTGAAATAGTGTTAGCAAAGCCACCGGATAAGAAAAGGAAAGAACGTCAGGCTGCCAGACAGGCCTCGCGGAGCACTGCGTGAGTGTCACCTGCGCCGCGGTAACGCCGCCCGCTGCGGCTCTGCTGGAAACGTGGGCTGGGCTGGCAGGGCCGGAGTGACCTGACTTGGCTTTTCTCTGTGATGTGTGTTGTTAATCAACAAGGGGAAATGTATACTTTATTTTGGGAGATTAATAATTGTGTGTTTCTTCTTCTTGCTAGGTATGAAGACTATTATTACTACCCTCCACCTCGCATGCCACCTCCTATTAGAGGCCGAGGCCGTGGAGGGAGAGGTGGATATGGCTATCCCCCAGATTACTATGGCTATGAAGATTATTACGATGATTACTATGGTTATGACTATCATGACTACCGTGGTGGCTACGAAGATCCCTATTACGGCTATGATGATGGCTATGCTATAAGAGGAAGAGGAGGAGGAGGAAGGGGTGGGAGAGGTGCTCCTCCACCACCTAGGGGGCGGGGAGCACCACCACCAAGAGGTAGAGCTGGCTACTCACAGAGGGGGGCACCCATGGGACCGCCGAGAGGAGCCAGGGGGGGGAGAGGGGGCCCCGCGCAGCAGCAGAGAGGACGCGCGCGCGGAGCCAGGGGCAACCGCGGGGGCAACGTAGGAGGCAAGAGAAAGGCAGATGGGTACAACCAACCCGATTCCAAGCGCCGCCAGACCAACAACCAGCAGAACTGGGGCTCCCAACCCATCGCGCAGCAGCCGCTCCAGCAAGGTGGTGACTATGCCGGTAACTATGGTTACAATAATGACAACCAGGAATTTTATCAGGATACTTATGGGCAACAGTGGAAGTAGACAAGTGAGGAGGGATTGAGAATATTGGAAACATAGAATTGGCTATAGCTCTCCATCCTTCAAAACAAAATTGGCTTAATGTTTCATCCTTCAGTAGCGATTGGCTGCCATTTGTATTGGGCTGAAGAATCACTATTGTGTATATACTCTAGTCTATTAGTTTTCTTTTTTCATAAACGCACTTGGACCTTACTGGGCTTGCAGAATTCCTGAACTCCATATGGGGTTCCAATGCTTTTATCATTTTAGGCTTCATTTTAGCAGTTTAAAAAAAAAAACTGTTTTATCATGATTTTGCAGAACCCTTGGTTTTGGACAGTTTTTTTTTTTTCCTTTTTTTTTTTTGGATTTGGGATAGACTACATAGGAGTATGCTGTACATAAAAGTAAAAGCTAGTGCTTTGTCTTAGTAGTTTTAAGAAATTACAACAAATTAAGTTTTCTTGTATTGAAAATAACATGATTGTATGTTTTGCATTCCTAGAAGTAGGTTAACTGTGTTTTTAAATTGTTATAACTTCACACCTTTTTGAAAATCTGCCCTACAAAATTTGTTTGGCTTAAAACGTCAAAGCCGTGGCAATTTGTTCCTTGATGTGATTGTATTTCCAATTTCTTGTTCATGTAAGATTTCAATAAAACTCAAAAATCTATTCAAAACATTACCTATTTCAAATTCAATTGTGTCCTAAAACATTATTTCATTGGTAATCCTTGTGAAAAACATTGTTTTCAAAGTATAACTGCCTATGTGAGTGATCAAATTCATGCAAATTTCCTGTGCTTTCCAACATGTAGCACTGTGGACATCAGACTGAAAGCTAGGAGAAATTACAGGCAGCCCAAAAGGCACTCTGTTTAATTGCTGTTCAGTAACTCACCAGCATCTAATTTTGAAACTTTTTTTTTCCTATTGAAGTGTTGAATTGTATCCAAGCATTCCCAGAGCTCTAATTTAAACCTAGTCTTCTAATGTAATGTGGAGAAGGAAGCAGAGCCTACAATGGTGTTAATTTTGTGCTTCGATTCTATTCTGTGCAGTCCCTGTGGAGGCTGTTCTGGTAGGACCCAGCCTTGTGTAATTCAGTGTACGAACACACAGGGAAATCATTTGAATTTGAGCATCTTAGTCCAATTTAAAATAATATCTGACTAGGAATGAGAATTATAATTTAGTTTACTGTGCCACAGCACCTAACTTCTTGCTACGGATAACACGAACATACTCTCCAGATTCTGCTTATTTCTGTCTGACATTTTAATTTGATGTTCTGCCATGATGAACAATTTGCCTTAGAATTCTCCTGCCTTGGAATAAAGGCTGTTTTAAAAAAAAGACATAGTATCTTTTGGGGGCATTGCTAACTGCATTATTGGGGTATTATATGTTGCTTTGACCCTTGTCTTGGACATTCCAGATGTCAATTTTAACTGGCAAGTCACGACATTACTCTTGTGTTGCATCTAAGCCATTCTGTACCCCAATGAAGAACATTTGCTTCTCAAGAAAAGAGAGAAACAAACGGATTTATACTTTCTCTAAAGAAAACTATTGCTGGACCTCTAAATATCCAAATCCAATGCATTGCTCATACGTGATTTACAGCATTCCAAACACAGACTATTGAGGAAGTTAAACTTCAGTGGTCATACTCCTCCCTTTGTCTTCTATTCCTGTCTGGTGTCTCAAGTGTGTTATGTCAGAATGTACCCAGTAAGCTGAGCCTCCCCACACTGCTGTGGATCTGGAATGGGATTGCAGGGTTTGAGTTCTGACCTCAGTTGAAGATGTCTATCTGCTGCTCCAAAATGGGTTTGCATTTGTGCTAGCTTCTTCACTTCAAATTAATAGAATTGGTCATAAATAACTTAAAAGTACTTTTTCAGAAAATCAGTATTTAGTAGGTTAAAGCCCTTTTTGGTTTTTTCTTTTTTTTAAATTCATAAAGTTAATGGGACCAAATCCTGTCCTCTCTGTTCTTTACTGAGCAGTGAACTCAAAGGGCTGTTGCCTGGGTCTGCACTTCAGGCTTTGGCTTGTGGTAAGGATCTGGCTTGTAATTCTGTTCTAACACCAAGGTTTGTTGCCCTGTCAGGATGACTCTCTGGTAGCTACACAGCTTTTGGTGCTGAGCAGAACCCTGTAGTCCCAATAGGTATTGGCTTTTTGAGTTATTTTTGTCAAGGTGGTGTGTGGTCCAAGGGAACTTAATTGGGATCACACTGACAGTACTCCAGCCCAGAACAAAGGTGGTGGTTCCATACTGCTCCTCTTAGCCAGGACAGGTGAGGTGCCTGGGGGGGAATGGGGAGGGAGTGAAACCACCTCAGTTAGAGCTTACAGAACAGCTGGGAAACAGAAATGTTAAAGTTGTCTTCCTCCAGAACTGTACAGCTGCATCCTGTGTTTGCTTCTGCCCAAACACCATTTATACTAATATTTTGGTTAAATATGACAAGTGAACTGTACATTTTTATAATTGAGAACCATAAAAATTTAAGTCAGTGAACTTTATCCTTAGAAGAAGCACCAAGTTCTTCAACTGACATGGTTTGTGGCTACTCAGATTCACCACTGAGATTTGCAGCAGTGCTTTACTGAATCCTTAAGTATGATGTGTGCTACAGCTCACTGGAGTAGTGGTGTCTGCTGAGCTTGAGAACTTAATGAAATTACTGAGCAAAAGGCATTGAGCAAAGATACTGCAGCACAGGGGGAAACTCTGCCATGCTTGACTCAAGAGAAGAATTTCTCAGCACAATTTGGATATATAGTCAAAACAAAAATTTAAATTTACTCTTGTGCATGTTTTGATCATTTCTTCAGGATAACTTAGCAAAAATCCTCTATAGGATGTTGAAAGTGGTTTTCAACTTGCAAACCAGTATTTGACTTTTATGAGTGTCCTGCTGGCGTTGGAGGAGGAGCCATGAATGGGATTTTAATAATCATTTGATCACTCATTTATAGCAGTTGCTTAAATGACTGTATTCATAAGGTGTTTGACTTAAAAATAAGTAGGTCACCAGATTCTGAGCAGTTCCAAAACTTGAGCAAAATATTCTTACAGCTATTGTGTTATCATAGACTCAATTTCACTTTATTAACAAATTCAGTTTGCTAAACTTAATTATGCTAATTCATTCAACATAGCTTGCCTTTTTTCAAAATGTTAAAAGTTTAATTTTTTTTATAGCAAATGTTTATTTTCAGGTCTCCTCCGCTGGTGTAGTCTGTTTATTATAGAGTGACAACCACATTGCTTAAACCTTTCCAAAATAAACTCGAAGTAGAAGATCACCACATGATTTTGGTGACTCTGTACAAACCTGACCACTTTTTGTCCTCTCTGCATTTGGACATGAAGCCCATTGCTGTATTCTGAACTACACAGAAAAAAATTACTGAGGGCACTCTTATTATAAGGCTAGCAGGGAAATAAATGGGAAGTGTTGCACAAAGTCTTCAACTCTGACTGAAACATTTCGTACCAAGACCTCAGACCCTACTGCAGATGTGTTTTCAGCAAGACTTAATGACTTAATTGTCACCCAAAAGTGCTGGTGGCCCATCCGTAGAGCAGCAAGGACCTGTCCTACACCCCTGCCCTGAGCAGCCTTCGCTCACACAGGGCTCGAGGTGGAGCTGTGTGTGGTTGGGGATTGCTCGTGCGATGGAGGTTGCCAGTGGCGTTCGGTCACGTGCCAACATGAGCAGCTCAGAGCCTTATAGAAAGAGTAAAGAGTGTACTGTGTTCCTGTTTTTCATCAAACTACAACAAGAAGTTAGAGCTTCTGTTAACTTAGAATTTAAATGAAGCTGTTGTAGTTTATTGGCTAAAATTGCCTTTTGAAACCCGGAGGGGTTAGGTTGAGTATATATTAGTTGATAAAATGTGTAGAGTAGGGAGAAAAATTCATTTGCGTTACAGGGAAACCTTAAGCTTTTGGTCTTATTCAAACATTCATCAAACTACAACAAGAAGTTAGAGCTTCTGTTAACTTAGAATTTAAATGAAGCTGTTGTAGTTTATTGGCTAAAATTGCCTTTTGAAACCCGGAGGGGTTAGGTTGAGTATATATTAGTTGATAAAATGTGTAGAGTAGGGAGAAAAATTCATTTGCGTTACAGGGAAACCTTAAGCTTTTGGTCTTATTCAAACAAGCTAGTCAAGGTGGATCTGCAATACTTGGTTATTGATCCAGGAACTTGTGAAATTTTAGAACAGGAGAACCCTCTGAAGAAATGTTTTAACAACTTGGAGGTTACCAGAAGCTCTGAGACAGTTCAGAATATATTGCATCACATTTTCTGATGTCCAGAAATCTGCAAGTGTCAATTTTGTATTTTAACTCCTTCCTTTTACCTGACTATCAGGGAAGCGTGCTTGAGGCTGACCTGACATGTCATGATGTCGACTTGCTAGGTGGGGTTCGCAGGGGACCTTGGAGTTATCGGTAAGACAACTTTCTTTCTCATTTCCTTCAGTAAGCTGGAAGGGCTGGGGGGAGGAGGGAGGAGATGAGCTCCACAGGCCTGAGCACTGGAGTGGTTTTCAAAATCTGCCATTACCATGGAGAGATTCCAAGCGTTGAAGGTGAAGGTTAAATTGAAATTCGTCCATACTTGAGAGGCACAGCCCAGGCTCTTACCATTGAAATTAATGGGAAGATAAAGATGACTGGTGCTTCAGAAGAAACCTGGATGCTATCCTAGGGGTGCTGGAAGCATAAAACATATTGAACATTTAAATTTTTCCTCCCTAATTGAATCCAGGTATGGGTTGGATTTTTTTCCCCAGCCATGGGAAAGCACAGAACTTGCAGCACACTTCAAAGCCTAAAAATGCAGTTAAGAAATGTGTCTAAGTAGGTCTCTGCAATAATAAAACTTTATCCTGGAAATCACAACAAAACTGACATATCATGAGTTGAATCATTTATGTCTCGAACATGATAATGCTTAGAAGGCATTAATGGAGAGAGAATTGCTGTTGAACCAAGGGACAGTTGTGGTTGATCCCATTATAAAATCTCACTGGATTTTAGTAATCCTTCTTTTTTCGGGGAGGGCATGATATATTGATCCTAGACAAACAAATAGCAAAAGCTGAAGAACTGCAAACCAAACTTTAAATACTTGGACATGTTGAATCCTTCATGGCACCTGCTCATCTTGCCCCTTTCCTCAGCCAGGAGACTTGTCTTTCCCTGATTGTACATTGGTGCAGTACTTGGAAAGGAGCAGAGGAGTCGGCAAAGCTGACTAGGCTAGAGGAGCATTCCAGGTTCAGTCATTGTTTCTCCTGGAACTGAATAGCATTGCCAGTTCTGACACCAACTGCAGAAGAAATGTACTTGGTGAGTACAGGTGTATTGTAAGGATTTTTCAGATATGAAGTATGTGTTTTAATTCCAGATAAACTGCTTGGTATGCGACCTGAGAGCAGCTGTGCTCACACAGAGGCATCAGTGCTGTTCCACTGGGAAGATCTTAAACAGAGAAAAGAGGATCTCTGTTAACTTTGGACTCTCCAGTCTGCGTGTCCCATGGAGTCACTGGCAGTGAGTGCAGTAGGATGTGCTGCACGAGCTGGGGGGGCCTGGCTGGGAGAGGGTGACAAGGTGCTTACAGGAGAAAAACAGCTGAGTGATTGGCTTCTGCACATATGGAATTTGAGGATCACTGTAGGAATGGACTGTGCTCCTTCCAGAAAACAAGCATCAGTCTCTTGTCAGTGAAGTTTATGATGTTGAACACAATTTCAAGATACAGTCCTGTGATTATAAGCTGCCAAATTCAATTAAATGCAAAAAGGAAAAGGAAGAAGGCATGAAAAGCAGACCAGACCTTAGTTGTGCCATCCTTGTTTCGCACACAGCTTCACTCTTTTCCTTCTGAGCACCAGGGGGTGTGCAGTCTTCTCATTCGATTTTCCTGTTGAGCTTTCTGCAGTGCTTGTGTGAGTGTAGGATACAGGTTTTTTCTGTCTTCCTAGCAGCCTGTGAGAGGGGGTTGTATTTCCACTTTCATTTCAAGGAATGAGCGACTGTTGCACCAGCACCTGTTCACATAATGTTATTCTTTCTGATGCACCTTCAAGCATTTCAGACTTGGTGTGCAGGAAGTGCATACCCAGCTGGAATTTCAGAGGGGATGTGTGAGCATTAATTTCGTGATAGGAAGGGAAATCTAATTCTGGAGAGCATTCAGCTCTCTTAGCAATGGATGCTCCTTTCTATTCTGAAGGTCCTGCAGTGCTACTTTAACTGCTGCAGAAAAAGGAGTGAAATGCTGCACAGGCTGAAAGTCCTGGGATTAAAAATAGTTGCAGTGCAAAATGGAAGGTGGGATGGGGATGGGTGGACTGGGGAGGCTGAATGCATGTGGCACAGGCAGCAGTTCGGTGTTTCCAGTACTCACTCTTTGCACAGTTCTTGGATGCAGAACGTTTCTGAAGGAGTTGTTGGAAGCACGCTGTAAGGTGCAGTGTTGAACCCTACTGTAACTAGTCAGATTTGAAAATTCAATGTATTGAACCAGTGAGACAGAGAACTTGGGGAACTTTTGCTGGTAGTACCTACAGAACAAACACCAAAAAGGATAAAACAAGGTGTTCTTAAGTTGAATCTGTTTTATCAAGACTAGAGATCTTGAACTCATCCTTATGTATTTTCAGTCAAAATCAATTGCTATTACAGGTTTTTCTCCCCATTGTTCTGGGTGAACTCTTTCCTCCTTTTTGTTCTGCTCAGTGCTGGCAGTAGTCAGGCTGAGATCACAGGAGGGCAATTCTTCCTGCCCTGTGTATTGTGCATCCGTGAGGTTGTAGCAGCTCGGAAGAACCACTGCAGTGAGCTTTATTTTAATGCAAATCTTTACTGAGCGACTTCTGCTCTGTAACATGCAAATCCTGCAGCCAGTGTGCAACTTACCTGCACGAGTTCAGTATGCAGTTATGTTGGAATGGTGCTGATCATCCAAACCATCTCAGCTGGTATGATTTTCCCAGGGAGTCTGGCTGAGGTCAGATACTGAGCTTGGAGTGTTCTGCTTCGAGCAGCAGGAAGAGGTTACAAGTAGCTGAAGACAGCCTCATCGGCTGCTGGGGAGCAGCTTGACAAAAGAGGTTGGTGTTGCTGTTAATTCAGTTATGAGTCACTGATGCCTCTACTTACCCAGTGAAACCCAGAGCAAAAATGATTTTTCCTGTCAGACAGCAGGCCAAGCCTGATGGGTAATAGTTTATCTTTTGATTTTCCCCTTGGGTACCCAGCAGTGATAGCCCTTCTTAGGGTGTGAAGTACGTGTTCCCATCTTCCCTAGGTTTGCTGTCTGTTACTGTGCACTCAGCTTGTTTCCAGCTGGAGGAGTAGGAGCGAATGTGTTCTGCTTATTTGTTCTATTGCAGGTATTGGAAAGAGGCAGAAAACCATATAGCTGAGGAAGGCTAAGCCTGCAGGTCAGCAGCAGTAGCAGCTGTGAGGGGTCGTGGTTTTAGCTTGAAGAAAAACGTCCTCTTGCTATCTTCTCTTCTGATGAAGTTCACATGGAAGAGCTTGTGCTCACTGGCACTTGTCCCCAGTCTTGCTGCAGGGCTGGGCTGTGAGCTCGCTCCGAGTGGGAAGTGTCCTGGAAGCTGCCACTGGGAGGTTCTTAAGGCGAATTCCTTTTTCTCAGGGTGAAGGATTGCTTCTCCTAAATGCATAGAACTGCACAGTTAAATGCAGAACAAACTCCTCCTGTGAGTGTCGTTAAGCAGGGTCTAGATATTGTGCATCAAATAGGAGCAGTGTGGTGAGATGTCTGAGCCAGGCTAAGCCTTCCAGCCAGCTGCTCACACATCTGCCCAAGCTCAGCAGAGCTGTGTGGTGCCAGTGCTCTGTGTCAGTGGATTGTTTGTGCAGAAGAGGCTTTAACGTCTGTGTAATACACTAATCCATAGAGAAAAGTGTGAGTTAACTTTTGCATGCAGTAACCTCAGCAAGATTAGTTTTTCCTTTGAAAATACAAGAAGTCTTTTGGCAAAATAAGAGAGGTTTTGACTCCAGCCAGGCAACAGTGCACAGACACCACAGCTCTGATTGCTTTGAAGGGCTCTGTGTGTTCTGACTGATCTCATGATTGTGGTGAACTGCAGTGAGCTAAAGTTGTGCTGATTTTTAGTCTTGAAACTATTTTTTATCCTGCTCTACTTGCCCACAACTTACCTGCTGCTCTGTTGTGAATGATGTGGTGAGGTGAGAGCTGTGCACTGAGTACACTGCACATGGACACATTGGTTTGTGAGTTAGGCTCTACCTGTATGAGAGAAGAGAGGATGAGTTGTGTCTGTCAGGTTGTGCAGATTTCCATCAGAAATGCTTTTGAAAGAGAGCAGTGGCTTGGTAACTCAGGTACACAGGCATTTTCCATACCAGGGAGCTACCTAGAACAGTTAGGTTAAACTAATGGGGGAATTCCCAGACAGGCAAGAGGCAAATTATTCAGCTTTGCTTTTAGAACCACTTCAATAATTTATATTCATCTGTATTGAAATTATTTCTTTAAAGCACTGGGTAGCCAGGTGCTCACTTGGTTGACAGGGAAGTAACAGAGGCATCTTGAAAATATTTTGTTTGTAAAAATTTATATGGGTGGGCAAAAGGCTTTTTCTCCTCCAAATAGTCTTTATTTTAGGTATATCCATAAAAAACTAAAGTAATAAACCGCAGTTTAGTTAATTTGCACAGTTCCTATTATTTTTCCAGCCATATGATCAGCACCCTATACTGGCTACTGGGAGTTTTGGTGCCTTCAGAAAGAGGACTGGGTGAACCCACTTAGAAAAATGAGAACTTCCTTGGGGTGAGAGGGAGAAGAGAGCAGACCGTTAGGAGGATTCAGGCCCTCAGTTTTACCAGTGCCTGATAGTATATAGAAGTCTGTTTCTAGTGAAACCCTTGCTGAGGGCTTTACCAGTTTGAAAATGAAGCAGTTTACTAGCTGGAGCTTCCTTGTCTAACATGAAATAACTTGTGGGGTTGGGTCAGATCTCTTAAATGATACTTGATGGCCTCAGACCTGGAATAGTCATGGATAATTTCACCAGTTAGTTAAATTAACATTTAGTGCTTGTAGTTCTTCTTAAAAAAGTCCAAACCCAACCACACAACCCCTAAAATACCCGAAGCCCCAGACAAGGAGAGCCAGCAGGGCCGTGCCCGCGGCACCCTGCAGAGTGTCTGTGCCCTGTGACCTGGGAAGGTCCTGCTGGTAGGTGGTGGCTGCTCAGGGTTGGGGATCACCCACCAATGCAGCAGTGCAGGAACAGCTGGGGCATTTTTCAGTGAACAGGAGTTATTGGCAAGGATGTCTCTAGTCAGGCATCAGCTGTGGGGACTCCTACTATAGTTTGCTCTGTGCCTCTCCAGGGAGAGGAAAAGAACTGAATTCTTTTTGCTCTGTTTTTGCTGGCATGGCCATTTTTCAGGTATTTGATAAATCTGTTTGTGCTGCACTGTGTGTGCTGCTCCCACCTTGGAAGTGTCCTTCACACTGTCAGGACGGGCTGTGGTGAGGTGTCCATGGAACTCTGCTGTGAATCCAGAGATCTTGTACAGTGCTAAAAATGAAGCCTGGAAGATGCCAGCACACTGGCATTCAAGCCTTGTTCAAGAGGGTCAAAAACTGGAGGAGTGAGTGTACATCATCAAGGGGTGCTTTGATGGCCAGATAGCTGAGCAGTAAGCTCCTAAGAAGCACAGTCATGCTGACCCCGTTGTGCTGGCTCCAGAAAGCTGAGCAGCCACCTTGATCCTTCTCCTGTTTCCACACAGTTCTGGACTCAACTTGAAATTTTTGGTGGACACAACTTTAAAGTCAACTCTTAAGCATTTCTGTCAATTTTGTTGTTCTGCTCCACCCATTTTCTTTCTGGTGCTGTTCTGGGGTTACAGGAAAAGCCAAGAACAGCTAAGTCAGTCTTGATGCTATACATGTTGTTTTGGATTTCTGGAGCCTTGGGTGTTTGAGTTGCTGTAACTTTACAGGGTGCTAATGCATTGCATTGCCTCTAAGAAAGCAGTCTGTGGGCTTTTTGGTAGAATGTTGCTGAGCTAAACATGTAGGTCAGAGGCAAAACTACTTTGCAGGTTGAAGAGGGAGTCTGTAGCTGTTTTCTGGTGAACTTGCCAGCAGGATTTCAGCTACTTCCTGATATTCACCCATCAGTTCTGCTCGCCTTGGTGCAATGAGGTTACTCCCTGCCAGCAGTGCTTGCTGCTCTGCTGCTGTACAAACCAGTCAATACTAGTACAGACACTGAACTTAAGGCACCTGAGAAATGAGAACACTTGGAGTGTTAGCAGTAGTGGTTGTGGTTTCTCTGGTGTGCTCTCCCTTCCCTGTCCCACCGTGGGTTGGCTGAGCACCTCTGCAGAGAGAGGAAGGAGCAGAGTGTTCCCTGCAGTGCCTTGGATCAGCACAGCCAGCAAGCTGCAGTTGCAAAGCCCAGTTGCAAGGTTTGAGGTGTTTTGAGTGGACCTTGCTGTTTTTCAAATTACTTTCTGATGTGGTATGTAAAGGCTGAAATACAGCAGGATCCTTCACATTTCTTTGGCAGTATTCCTTATCTACATGAAGTATGAGATCTTGAGTTACTAATCTTTGTCAGCATTTCCAACTGATAGATGTTGCAGAGAAATGTGAGGCATGTGCTTAGGAGCTAATTTGCATCAAATTTGCACATTTTATGCAAATAAGCATCCATTATTCCTCACATCTGCAAAGCATTAGAACATATATTTTCTTTATTGTCCCTGGTAAACATTAAATCTTTTCCATGTTTCTCTAGTGGCAGTTCAGAGAAAAGAAATATGCTCTTTCCCATCTCCTTTTCTTTGTTGCTTGACTGACTCTTGCTTGTACAGTTTTCTCTTGTGCCAGATAGATGTTTGCAGCTGTGTGTCGTAGGAGGTCACAAGTTACATCTATTTCCCTGGGCAGGAGAGGGTCTGGAGCAGTGAGGGCTGCACCTTCCCCCTGGGGGAGGCTTTGTGGCCACAGCAGCAGTGCCACCAATGTGGGCCTTTCCTCTTGGCTTGCAAAGAGCTTCAAAAACCCTCAGTTCAAAAACTGAGCTGAAGTTTAAAATAGAAGCAGCTAAAGAACATCAAATGTGTGGCTGTGTCAGCAGAAGTTGTTGAAAGGAGATATAAATGTGCAAGATTTAAGTAGCTCAGAGTGATTTTTCTGGTATGGGATGTGTGCAGGGTGGGGTTGGCAGTGTGGTTGTGTTCATACAGGTGGAACAAAACCAGTTGTCCAGCTCTTAATTGCTGTGATTAGCCCCAGCCTTCCTTCAGCTAAGGAG